>NW_024583905.1:22871-29109 GCF_018398535.1 Haplochromis burtoni
CTGGGGTGAACCAATTGGATGAAAAGCTTCAGTGCTTCATGAAGCTTCATCTGCCCATCACTACACAGAAGGATGAGAGTGCGATAGTAAAGTGGAGACTGCTCCACGACAGACACAACTGCATCATACTCGGCAGCATGCTAACGCTAAGCTAGCCAAGAACCCAGAGTGACGTTAAAGCTGACCCCAGACCAGCACCTGAACAGGTAAGTAAGTAAGTCAGTAAAGTTTATTTATTAAGCGCTTTTCATAGACAGGTAGTCACAAAGCGCTGTACACAAAGATTAAAATAAACAGTACGATAAATTGCAAAATGCACAATATACACAATATAAGAGGTTAAATGTAAATTCAAAATGTAAAAAGCGTTGGTCAACCGAAGGCTTGTTTAAACAGTAAAGTTTTTAACTGCTTTTTAAAGGATTCCACAGAGTCAACCAAACGTAGTTGTAGAGGTAGACTGTTCCACAGCCTTGGTGCCACAGACTGAAAGGCTCCGCCCCCTTTCCTCTTCAGTCGTGTTCGGGGAGCAACCAACAAACTCTGTTTCTGAGCAGAGACAACGAGCAGCAGTGTATTTTGTGAGAAGCCTGGATAAATCATCTGGGGCCTGGCCATGTACTGCTCGGTACGTTAAAACAAACGTAACAAAGTGATGAGCAGTCAGGCTGCAGCTTTCTGCCTGCTCATGTTTCTACAGTAGAATCGTGTGTGCGGCTATGGCCTCTGGGTTTATTATCAGACAGCAGTGTGTTTCAGATCATTTCACAACATCATAAGAGTAAAACGAAAGTAACGTAACGAGTAACGTAACAAATGTCTTTCTCCTGGGTGTAATTAAGTAAGGTGCGTCTTTACTTTTAAGAAAAGTGTTCTATGTGCAATAATTACTTTTTGGAGTAATGATCACAACAAAGAGGGGAAACGCTTCCAGCACCCACAAACATTTGACCGTCCAGGATGTAAAGTCTTTGATGCCTCAGAGATGGTCTCAAAGCGGAGCCAATGAGAATCGATAAGTGATATCAATTATGGAATTTGGAATTTCTAAATTCTTTTCAATTTCCCTCCCAGTGTTGAACACAGCTGCAGATGTTAATGCTGCTGATTCCTGCTGGATTCTGTGCACGTTGCATCCAATGGCGTCTGTCTTCGTGGTCACATCACTTCCTTTATTGCTGACTCTGTTTCCTTTTCCTTTTATTTTTAGAGCACTTTCATAATCACTTTGCAAATGATGGGCTCCCCTCTGCCACCCACGGAGCCCTCGCCAGCTCTAAGGCTTGGATCATTCTGTGTCTGCAGCACGCTGCTCTATATGTTCTATCGGTCTGGCGTTGGCATGAGCTCACCACCCTGGAGGAGGTGATCAGTGACTGCTCTTAATCATGGACTCCCACCGCCTCCATTACACCCTGGACAAAAGAGCAGTTTCAGCAACAGGTTCCTTCAGCCTGGCTGTCTGACGTTGTTACAGGAGGTCGTTCCTTCTGCTGCTGTCAGACTCTTTCATTAATCCACTGGGGTCAGATCCACACATGTGGAACAAGATTAATCACACCTCAGTGCACCCTGTCACTTTGTACACCACAACATATATTGGCACTTATACTTGTTCTTTTGTATGTATATTTATAGCTATATCTCTATAAGTATATATCATATCTCTGTTTCTACTCCCATTTTATACAAGTGCTTGATGTTTGTTGTATATTTGCTGCTATGACAGCACTATACTTCTATCTTTGAACAGATACGTAAAAGAAAATGGAAACTGGAAAAACGTCATGACGCATGCTCAATCATCCAGGTAAGTAAATCTCCAAAAGTTGATTCTGTTCATCTGGGCGTAGCGTTTTGTGGGAAAAATGTTTTATCACTCATTCAGGTGACGTCTTCAGTCTCAGCTGACTGCAGGTTTCAATCTTATAAACAGTACATTTGCATAATGACTGAAACCAGCCCACTGAAGGAACAATGGGCTGGGAGGTCAGTTCCTTAATCTTAATTATGCAAATTCTCCATCAGTAATGGGGGACATCTAAAAGCTGATGTGTACCGTAAACCTGACACAGCGGCCAGGGAGGCAGAAGAACATCAAGAAGGCCCTGAGTAAATGTGGTTATCCCAGCTGGACTTTTGTCAAAGCTGGGAAGGCTCCTAAAGAAAGCTCCAGCAGATCCAGGAGAGAAGGACAACCGCTGCCCACCTGTAGTGATCCCGTACGTGTCAGGAGTATCGGAGCAGCTGAGACGCATTTTTTCTAAACACCAGGTCTCTGTGGCTTTTAAACCCCAAAACACGCTGCGCCAAAAACTGGTCCACCCCAAGGATCGGGTCCCCGACACAAACAGAGTAACATAGTGTACGCTGTTAAGTGCAGGAGGACTGGCAGGATTTATACATCGGGGAAACCAAACAACCTCTGGCTAAGAGGACGGCACAACACAGAAGAGCCACCTCGTCAGGACTCTGCAGCCTATTTACACCTACAGGCCAGTGGACACTGTTTCAATGATGAGGATGTAACATCCCGGACAGGGAGGAACGCTAGTTTGAGGGCGGAGTCAAGATGGTCATTTACATGAAAAGGGAAAGACCATCTCTGAATGGAGGAGGGGCCTAAGGGTACATCTGTCACCATCTTATATGCTGTGATTGCAGCCATTCAACTCTCTGTGAATGGGACTCATGGCTATTGATCAGTGGTTGTTGATCCATGGTCATGAGACTTTACATATTGATGATTATAAACTGACCTCCCAGCCCATTGTTCCTTCAGTGGGCTGGTTTCAGTCATTATGCAAATGTCCTGTTTATAAGATTGAAACCTGCAGTCAGCTGAGACTGAAGACGTCACCTGATGATGATGAAACATTTCTCCCACAAAACGCTACGTCCAGATGAACAGAATCAACTTTTTGGAGAAACTGGAAAAAGACACAAAACAGGATAATAAAGGATTTGTGTTTTTTCATTATTCACATGATTTCCTCCAGAAGTATGGATTCACTTTGTTTTAAAAACTCAGTGACAGCAGTCATGCACACAGCATATTTCTTTTACTATGTTTTACAACTTTTGCATCGATATGACACCGATCGTGAGTTTCAGAGTCCCCTTGTAACCATGGTTATTCTGTGATGGGTACATTAGAGAGGAGAGCATCTGTCCTGCAGCCTGATCAGCTAGATCATTTAATGTTTACGTCACAGGTCTGTTTTGTTCCTTATTGTCTGCTACAGTACGATCTCACCTGCTCCTTCCAACGCCTTCTTCGTTTCCTTTTTAGAAACTTCTTCATGGTTGAACTGTTTTGGCTAACTAATCAATACCACGTTAACTTTGGTCTCCTGGTTGGAAAACAAGCACATCATTTTAGAATGACTAAAGACAATACTCCAATAACTGACTGATTTTAATTGTAGGGATATCTCACTGGAACATGTGTGTATAGTTTGATAATAAATCGGTGCATTGATCATTTATTACTTTGACATCAATTCGTTGTTGGCCTTTTTTCACACTGGTGTGATGAAAAGTAGTTTGAATGTAAACACATGTTAAACATCTGGTTAAAAACACAAACCTACAACCTGCCCTGTGTGAAAACATTACCTGCGGTGTATCACATCTTTAGAAAGCCGAATAGCCACACCCAGGCGTGATTATTACCACACCTGTGCTCAATCAAAAAATCACTTACATAAGAGCTGCCTGACAAAGTGCAATAGACCAAAAGATCCTCTGAAGTCAGACTTCCTGCTGTGATCCAAGAAAATTCAGGAACAAATGAGAAACAAAGTACCTGAGCCCTCTCAGTCTAGGAAAGGTTATAAAGCCATTTCTAAAGCTGTGGGACTCCAGCAACCCACAGTGGGAGCCATTATCCAGAAAGGTGGATGAACCAGCAGTGAACTTTTCCAGGAGCTGCCGGCCGACCAAACTTAACCCAAGAGTGCATCCACGAGGTCACAAAAAACCCCAGGACAACATCCAAAGACCTGCAGGCCTCACTTGCTTCCCTTAAGGTCAGTTTTCATGACTCCACCATAAGACAAAAAGAGCCTGAGCAAAAATGGCCAGCATGGCAGAGGTCCAAGATGAACACCAGTGCTGAGGAAAGGAACATAAAGGCTTTCAGTTTTCCTAGAAAACATCTTGATGATCCCAAGGGCGTTTGGGAAAATACTCTGCGGACTGGTCAGACAAAAGGTGAACTTTTTGCAAGGTGTGTGTCCCGTTACATCTGGTTTTCAGGAAAGGAACATCATACCCGCAGGAGAATATGGTGTTGGTAGTGTGACGGTCTGGGGCTGTTCTGCTTTATGTCTGGGCATCTGTTCAAGACCTCACAGTGAAGCGCACTTCTGCAGCAGGACAATGATCCAAAACACACCAGTGAGTCCAACTGTGAGTGGATGAAGGTTTTGGAGTGCCTTAGTTACAGTCCTGACCTGAATCCAATTGAGATGCTGTGGCATGAAAAGACGGTTCTGCTCAAAAATCCTTCAATTCTGCAAAAATGAGACAAAGTTTATCATCAGCGCTGTCAAAGACTCATTGCCAGTTATCATAAATGCTTGATTGCTGTTGAGGGTGGCCCAACCAGTTATTATGTTTAGGGGGCATCACTTTTTCACAAAGGACCATGTAGGTTTGGATTATTTACCCCTCAAACAAAAACACCTTCATTTAGAAACAGCATTTTGTTTACTTGTGTTGTCTTTGTCTAGTATTTACATTTGTTTGATGATCTGAAACACTGAAGTGTGATAAACACACAAAGAATGAGGAAATCAGGAAGGAGGGGCACACTTTCACACCAATGAACTCACAATGTGTAAACAAATAAAGTTAACTTTATTTTAATAAATACTATTGTTCATATGTGAATATAAAATCTGTGACACTGTAACCAAAGCATTTTAACATGAACTTGGATTTATGAATGACAAACGGCTTTGATTTGTTGGTTGTTAATGTCTTTCTTCATCAAAGGTTCAATAAATACTTTATATTCTAACTTTCTTCATATAACTACAATCTTTTAACTTCAGCTTCCTTCCTTCTCTCACTCTTCTGTGTAGAGATCACAAGTTTAAGTATTCAGACATCACCAGCTTTTGCAGTGCGAGTGGAAATGGGAGAATCTGACACAGACGAGTTTTATTGGAAACAGCAGGCACAAACTGCTGCCGCACATCACAGCCCTCTGGACAGTCATTCAGCTCCACCGACACAAGTCTGCATCAAAAATGGTGATTGAACCATCATATGTTGTGTTCATCATATTGACGCAGACCGCGCGCACACTGATCACCGGTCGGCTTCATCACGTCCTCCTTGCAGCAGCTGATGGACCACGACAGCTTCAGCAGAGCCGCTGGTAGCTTGTTAGCACGATGAAGCATGACATGGACAGGACACTCGTTTGCGTAAACGCTGGCAGGAGAATATGAAGAACATGAACACTCACTGTGAATGACTGACTTTATTAAAGGACTGCAAACAAACGCGACACCGAGACGTTCAAACTGGATGTAAACAATGCTCCATTAGATCACCTGGATTAGGGCAGGCATCCCTCGAAGAAGAAACCGAGATGGTTTTCGCATAGATGGCGGTAATGCGCCCCGCCGCTTGTCGCTACCTACCACTAAAACCAAAGAAGAAGAGCTGTAGCGTTAGCTTCTCGGCTGTGGACGCAGTAATGCTTCCGAGTTGGTTTCAGTTGAGGAGCTACCATGGGCGCTCGGTGCGCAGCCTAACATGCTCATAACGCTGTGCTACGTCTACATGTGGGTGCGCTTTCACAGGTGCTACTCTGCGCTGATCCGGAGCGGTCTGTCCCGGCTGAACAGCAGCAGCTTCAGCTTCAGCCTGTGCTCGCGCCGCGCCGGGCGCGCGCGTTCAGGCTCGCTTCAGCTCGAGGACAACGTGTTTCTTCAGCGCGGAGATAAGGCCGTGTATGTTAGCGAGCCTCAGGTTGGTCACCGGACACACGCTTACGTCATACCGTGGAGAGCGAGTACTTCCTGAACGCTTTACAATCTTACTAATCAGTTTGACAGCTGTGTGTGTGCTCGTGTGCGGTGGGCTCACGCGCAGGTCCCCACGGAGCCTGAGCTGAACAGCACGCTGAGCACCTTTCTGAAGCTGTACCGCAGCTAAACGGATGGAAAGCTGCGAGTTAGGCTGGCGTTCACTCGGTGATACTGTGTGTGTGTGTGTGTGT
>NW_024583905.1:29129-41159 GCF_018398535.1 Haplochromis burtoni
GTGTGTGTGTGTGTGTGTGTGTGTGTGTGTGTGTGTGTGTGCGTGCGCGCGCGCAGCAACAACACAAAACTCATTGTGCCACTGGTGTCTCACTGTAGTGTCACTGTAATTTCAAAGGTGTCTCATTAGTGTCTCACTGTAATGTCACTGTAGTTCCATTGTTGTCTCACTGTAGTCTCACTGGTGTCTCACTGTAGTGTCACTGTAGTTCCATTGTTGTCTCACTGTAGTCTCACTGGTGTCTAACTGTAGTGTCACTGTAATTTCAAAGGTGTCTCATTAGTGTCTCACTGTAATGTCACTGTAGTTCCATTGTTGTCTCACTGGTGTCTCACCGTAGTGTCACTGGTTTCTCACTGTAGTGTCTCACTGTAGTCTTATTGGTGTCTCACTGTAGTGTCTCACTGGTGTCTGTGAGCTGTGTGCGGCTGTGCTCTATACAATGTGCTTATGCTGCTCTGAGTCTGTGGCCAGACTCTGGTGTAGTGCTACATCCTACTTTTTCATTGGCGTGGTTGCTAGGATTTGAACTTCCAGGGTAGTGCCAGAATGACAGACTTTACAGGCAGTTATGCAGCTGTGTGACTGGGTAACAGCAGCATCTGTCAGAATAAAGGCAAACACATTACAGAAAACTACAAACAAGTTAAAGAACACTGAAATCGAGACACATTTTCAAATACATATGGCATACAGTCACAGGCACTTTAATAGGTACAGCTGTTAAAGAGCCTGTGCTCCAGTCACACAAATCTCCAATCTGCCAGTCACATGGCAGCATGCAGATGTGGTGTACCGCTGCCTGAAGTTCAAAGCAATGTTTACTGGGTGCTACCCACAGTCACCTTTCTGTCAGCTCACACTGAGAGTGCAGGGCACTGCTGACTGAGACCAGGTGATCAGTACATCAGACACACCAGCTGTCAGCTGGAAAAGTGCAGTAAGCGAATCATTCACGGGAGTTGGCTTGGCTATATTCCAGTTTATTCTGACAGCAAGACTGGTTCAGTAGTTTTTTTTGTTTGTGGGCGGTAACATTTGTAGACTGAGACGTAGCTCATTTGGTGTTTGCTGTTTTCCTTAAGCCTGCATGCTGGCTTTAGATAAAAAAGCTAACAATCTAATTATAAATCAGAAACTAATTATTTTGAACACTTGTGTCACTCCGGTCTCAGCTCTTAAAATCATCATGACCTAAAATTTAATGTTAGAAGTGTTCAACATGCATAAACAACATTAAACTAATTCACTCCGTATCATTTGCAGTTTGAATGTTTGTTGTTTTGTGAATGTGTGCTGGAATATGAGACTTTGTAGGAGTGCTGCATTTTTCCTCATATTTAGCCAGTACTCGTATATTTTTTTACATCTGTCTCAAATTACAGGATCTATCTGATGGAGGAATCACTCATCTTTGGAAAAGAGAGTTTATTACAGAGAAATGGCTCTTTCAAAATAAAAGCTATACTATACGCTTCTTCTGGGCTATATTCTCAGCAGCATATTAAACATATCAGCCCCATAAGGAGAATCCTGTGCTAACGGCTGTCTAAATGACTCGGGTAAAGTTTGTAGCATGCTTGTTGTTTTTGTCTGCTTCTACTTGTCTTTGCACGAGGATGATGTCGGAGTAAATGTGCAGTCATATTCGTTGTGTTCCCACTAGTGCTGTCAGCGTTAATCTGAAATGACGTTAACGCCATAACGCGGCGAATCGCAGTTAACGAGCTACCGCGGATCGCCCCGTGCGTGGGGCTGGACGGCGCTTTGCAGTTATTTATTTGTAAAAAATGTTTGGAATCATGTATGATTTTCGTTCCACTTCTCACGTGTGCACCACTTTGTGTTGGTCTTTCATGTGGAATTCCAATAAAACTGATTCATGTTTGTGGCTGTAATGTGACAAAATGTGGAAAAGTTCAAGGGGGCCGAATACTTTTGTAAGTCACTGTGTATTAGTAAAGGTCAGTCTGCCATGTCAGCTTTGTTGATGAACCCACTAATAGTACCCTCTGGGCCCTTTCATGAGTTCCCACTCTCCAGGCCACTGGTTCCATTATCAGACAGATCTCTGGATCATTAGGTAGGATGTTGCACAGACTTTGCTGCATAGTGCATTGCTGGTGTGATCCACAGTCGAGCACCTCAGGTCTGGCCTGCGAGCCTGAGTAATGTAGCAGAATAAGTAAATGGAGCAAGGTGAAATGCTGAGCAGTGTTAGGATCAGAATGCACCCTTGTATGAAAACAGAACGAGGTGATTGTAACTACCACTCGTGTCTTGCACAAGCATGGGAAGAGTGAATACAGAGGATCAGGTCAGCTGTTACAGTATGAGGGACTCGTCTTTGCATCGGAGCTTTAACAGCTGGTCATGCTGAGGCCACTCCCACAACGAAATAACATCTTAGCCCAACACTTTCATATCGGTCACATTGTACACCACGCTGATACCATACTTGATAATGGGACACCGAGAAAACATGCGACTATTGTTACTAACTACTTTATGTGTAACACTTTGTAGTGTTTGAACTTGTCGTCTGTTCTGTCTGTACTTTTCCAGGTATGTGAGGACCTCAGCCAGTGGACTGTTCTCCTGCGGTCCTCTACCGTTTGTGCTCCACGAATAGACAATATTTTTTTCATCATAGAAGCTACAGAACATAAAGTGGGCTCTCCTTCTCATCGGCCGTCTAAAAAGAAAGTAAGCAATGTGCTTTCTTAACATCTGTTCTCATTATGAAGCAACAAGCTTGTATGTATATAAATATAAATGAAACACTGACTGGGTGACTGGCTCCAGCACAGCTCAGGACAGATGTCTAAGAAGAGCACAGTCCTGGGAACAGCAAAGATACTGCACAGGAACCTCGAGCTCCCAGCCTCTGGTAGAGGACCCGAGCATGAGGGTTAAAGACAAATGTCAAAATTTAAAAATAATGAAATTAATAAAATTTGGATTTTGTTTGGTAAGCTCAGGAAAAAAAGGTGGAGGTATCTGCTCATTTATTCAGTAGTTTCTCTTGATCGCAGCTTTTCTGCAGTGTAAAACAAAACTATTCATCAAAGTAGTCATCCTCTGCCCCTGACTGATTGGATGCTGTAATAATGAAACTAATAACAGGAGAGTTGCTCCAGGAAAAGAAGCCCAATAGTGCCCTCTACTAGAGACGTTCATCAGTTACTACACCTTTTAACTTTTCAATAAAAGTTAAAAGGTCCCATGTCATGCTAATTTACAGGCAAGATTCAAACAACAACAAAAATGCCCCATTTCTTTCAAAGAAACTCATAATTTAAACGCCATGTTTGTCCTCACCATTGCTCACCAAGAGACCGTAACCGCAAAAGACTTGAGACTGGGGCGGAGGTTCAGCTTCCAGCAGGACAACGACCCTAAACATAAAGCCAGGGCAACAATGGAAGGGTTTAAAACAAAACACATCCATGTGTTAGAACGGCCCAGCCAAAGTCCAGATCTAAATCCAATCCAGAATCTGTGGCAAGATCTGAAAACTGCTGTTCACTAACGCTGCCCATCTAATCTGACTGAGCTGGAGCTGTTTCAAAGAAGAATGGGCAAAGATTTCAGTCTGTAGATGTGCAAAGCTGGTAGAGACAGACCCTAAAAGACTGCAGCAAAAGCTGGTTCTACAAAGTATTGACTCAGGGACTGAATAATTACGCACACCCCACTTTGCAGTTATTTATTTGTAAAAATGTTGGGAGTCATGTATGATTTTCGTTCCACTTCTCACGTGTGCACCACTTTGTGTTGGTCTTTCACCTGGAATTCCAATAATATTGATTCATGTTTGTGGCTGTAATGTGACAAAATGTGGGAAAGTTCAAGGGGCCGAATACTTTTGCAACCACTGTACTTCACTTTGTCACATTCAGAAAGTTCCCTTAATCGTAGCTGAGGGCTTAAGATTATGTGAATGCTGATTTTTGTCAGTGACGTGGTTCTAAAGTGATAATTTTCTTTTAAATGGCTTTGGCTGGTTGTCACTTTTGTCCTAATGAGCTGATGCTTGTTCCAACAGAAAGAAAAACGGCTGAATGTAGAGTTGGCTGTGCTTTAATACAGAACTATGAAGAGAAGGGAGCATCGGCCATACGTAACGTTAGCCACATTAGCTACCCACCATGCTAATGGGACAATCCCATTGTTGTAATGTTGCCGTCACAAATCAGAGTACTTCACCAGGTCTTTGTACTTAAGTGTGTTTGTAACACAAGCGTCTGTAGCTAGCATGCAGCTGGCAGGTGCTGACGTGACATCAGTGTAAATGAGGCCGTTGTTTCCTTGTTGGAGCCTTTGTGCCTCTTTAAAACACTACACTGAATGAACTGGCACAAAAGGCAGAATGTGGATAATAATGGTTTTGGTGGTTATGATGGTTTTCATATTTAGTATTTTAGCAATGTTAAATGTAGCACACAGAAAAATATGCATTTAACAAATATGGGATAAAGTACATGTTCTTCTGGTTTGTGCTGATGGAGCCATTGATGCTGTTCGGATGATGCTGTGGTTGTTATTAGGTTAGCTTTTATGAAGTGAGGTGAAAATAGACATGTGACCATCATTACAGGCTTATAGTTTCTGTACTAATCCCTCCTTACACCAGGTGATGATGTAGTAGGCGGGGCATGCTGAACTCTAACACGTGTCACTGTGTGTTGTGCAGGTGCTGAAGTTGTCCGACTGCTGTCTCCCTGTGGCGTGTTGCCCTGGCCAGCCGTTCAGGGCAGTCGCTCGAGCCAGCGTGGAGAGCTACAGCCAGCTCGGGATAGCTTTCATAGAAGATCGCCTCCAGCTGGACAATGGACTTACGCCCTCAAAGATAGTCCGTATGTTGTCTTCAAGTAGATTTTCTACGATGTTTTTGTTACATGGTATCACACCTCACAGTTCCTTACTCATGTCTCGTTTGCATCGAGTATTATGTTGATCAGCGTGATTAATAAAGCCCAAAGAAAACAGCAATTTCCTGTGCCAACACCTTCATCTTGTCACCGTAGAGAAAGCGATGAGGTTCGTACTGAAATTCTGTTGGTCGGGTTTTGCTCCACCCCTCTACCAAACGCCCTAATATACTTCCCCGAGGTCGTGTTCATGTAGTACTGCAGTGATGACGTTCAGAAGGAGAATAAACTTTCTTATTGTTAGTTTACGTTTCCAAGATAAAAAGGTAGAAGCGTGTTCTCACTAGAGCTGGGCGATAGAACGATAACGATATGTATCGCGATATAACTTTTACTCGATAGAGAAATTAAGCTATCGCGATAGACCTCGCCGCTCTTGTCCTCTTAAAAAAAAAAAAAAAAAGTAGCGCAGAGCCAAACCAATCACAGCCGCAGCGTCACGTCGCGTGACTTGTTACGTACAGCACAAGTGCCAAGCCGCACGTGTGTTTGTTTGGGAAGCAGCCAGCGGGTAATGGAGGAAATGAGTGTGCCGACTAGAAAAATCAATCGAGCGTGACCGAAGAGAAAACAGATGATGGTTCCAATGCCGGAGAGATTGTCGAACGAAGAGCCATAGAAGTTCCGTAGTGTGAAGGTATTTCGGCTGTTTCAAGTCTGACAAAAAAACAGAGTAGCGTGCACTGTAAATTGTGCCGAAAGCAAGTCTGGAAATACAATAAACTGGTGCATGCGTCACACTGTGCGCCACGTTATTGTTTCGGTGAAATGAATTTCTACAATACTGTTACTGTTAATTCTACTCTCTGCAGTGTTTAAATGCTTACATATACACACAGTTACTGTCCGTCCACACATACGACTCGGTTCTGCTTCTATGCCCCAGCTTTGTTTACTTTTTCCCACCGAGGCTTCTAGACTTCTGATTGGCCAATATTTCTGCATGGTTAGGAATATAGCGCCACCTGCTGCTTTGGCATGTTCATAGCAGCGTTTTCCTTCATTTCTGCCTTTATGTGTGGACGGGATTATTTTTTAAAACGAAAACGGAAAATCTCCGTTTTCAAAAATACCCGTGTACGTGTGGACGTAGCCTCAGTCTCTGACTGGAAGCACTAATTCGTCATTCGGCTTTTGTCAGACTAAAGTAACTGTTAAAACTGTTTGAAAAGCTCAGCTATACAACAAGGAGAGATTGAGAATTTCCTTTTAGTTCTCAGTTTATTTGATATTGACAAAAGTTATTCAGTTTTGTCTGTTCTTCTGTAAAACAAACTAAGATTTATTTTTAGAATTAATATTTTTTTTCTAAGTGGAATTGACAGTTTAGTCTGTTTCGTTTGTTCTATTTTGAAACTTAAACGCTTTAGCGGCTGCCTTTTGTGTAGTTTGCAATATTTGCCTTTATTTATCTGAAAAGGTCTCATGTTCCTTAAGTACATCTACCCTGTTGAACTTATTATGGGAAATAAATATTTAAATAAAAACAAGCTGCTGATTATTTCACATTTTACTTGTGAGCAACGGCACATTTAAATCTTACAAATATAGTTATTTGGCTTATATCGTGATAGATATCGTTATCGCCTGAAATGAAAAAACAAACAAAAAACATATCGTGATATGAAAAAATCTCATATCGCCCAGCTCTAGTTCTCACCCTGTAGTGTCTGAAGTAGCTTTTTAAACTCAGCCTTGCATCCAGCAGCAGCAGGAAAGTGCTTTCACTCACAAAACCTCATATACAACGTTGAGCTTACAGGTATAGAGCTGCACAGTTTAAACTTAAACTGTCTCATGACCCATTGAAGAGTTACAGACATTTTTTGACTGTTTTCAGGAGCTCAGGTTTAAATAATGTCACAAACATATTTTCTGTCGTCTGTGAGGAAGTTGTGACCTGTACCTGCCCGACATGTGGAACTCTACAGCCACCGAGCTTCTTACCCCATCATGACATGAGCTGTAGCTTCAGAGGTAGAGCAGGTCATATACTAATTGGAAGGTTGCTGGTTCGATCCCTGGTTGTCAAACATGCCTGCATGCCAAATATCCTTCGGAAAGTTGCCAGGTTGCTCTCTGATGCAATGAATGTGTGTGATTGTTACATAGAAACATAAGATAATTCTTTGTCATTGCACAGTCATCCATAGTACGATAGTGAAATGAAATCGGAAAATTGTCCCACGTCGGCACTACGAACAACACAAAACGACACAACACAGAAACTTATGTAATAAAAATAAGAAGAATAAGCGCATGTGTATTGCACATTGTTATTAATGCTTGTGTGTGTGTGTGTGTGTATTTATTTATTCATTTATTTATTCAGTGCTTCTTTTCCCTGCTGTATTTGTGTATAGGGTTAAGCTTTTATACCAGGGATGTCCAACTGCAGGCCTCGAGGGCCGGTGTCCTGCAGGTTTTAGATCTCACCCTGGGTCATCACACCTGAACCACATGATTAGTTCATTACCAGACCTCTGGAGAACTTGAAGCCATTTAAATCAGCTGTGTTGGATCAAGGACACATCTAAAACCTGCAGGACACTGGCCCTCGAGGCCTGGACTTCCCCACCCCTGCTTTATACCTCTGTGGTGTAGCACAGCTGAATGAAAGGTTTCAGCGGCTCTGAGCTGTTTGTTCTCCGAAGCTGCTGGATACCAGAACTGTACCAAAGAGCTTACATTGTTACTGTTTTACTGTTCAGTAGTTTAGTGGTTGACAGAAACAGTTGTTTAAAGTTTGAATACAAAGATAGATCAGTAGATGGTTCTGATGTTTTTGTGGTGTGGTTGTATTTCCACAGCTGTCCTCCTGCAAGAATCCACTCTGAGTGCACTGCTGGACCAGCAGTGTCCACAGAGCCCACGGGCACAGTCGTCACTGCTTCCCTGTAGCACTGGAGAGCCCATAGCTCGCCACCATCATCTGCAGTGCCGTAAAGGCAGCTTCCTTCTCATCCCAGAGGTAAAGAGGAGGTTAGAGGACCGGCGAGGGTCAGAGCCACTCCGCAGCTCCCAGGATTTGGAATCTCTCGGTGACTTGGAGGAACACTCCCTGGGGAATCATCACCACATGGAGGGCCACGGACACCACCTGCATCTGTCCAGCTGCCATGAATGTCTGGAACTGGAGAACAGTACTATACTCTCTGTCAAATATGCCTCCGCTGAGAATATTCCAGACCTACCGGATGATAACTCTGTTGGAAACGAGTGTCTCGATGAACTTGAAAATGATTCCCGAGGGTTTTTTGGTCAAAGCGGTGGCAAACTCCCAAATGTTCTCGTCTACACGGGGGGCTGTCAGGAACGTTTTCAGACAGTTCGCCAGCTTTTATCAGAATGTATAAACACGGAAAGTAACATCATCTATCCGCTCCAGCCAGAGCAGGCACTGAATGATCCCTGGCTGGAAAACACAAGACTCCTGGTACTGGCAGAAGAGGAAACCCTAAGTCCCCAGCTTCAGACCCGCTTTCTCACCTACCTGAGCCAGGGGGGCAAAGTCCTCGGGCTAGCCTCTTCTCTGTGCCCTGCAGGACTCTACCTGGAAGTCAGGCAGAGCCAGTGCATGCAGGTCAACAAGCTGAATTTCACCAAGGAAGACAGCACAGAGCTGAATCTGAGTATACTGGCGAGTGGGAAAGTCTACATCAGGGATCCTCGGGGGGGAGGAGAAGTTGAACTGTGGGGGGAGCTGAAAGGGGATGTCCCCCATAAGAAGGATATGGTTATTGTACGACTGACCCACGGAGGGGACAGTGGAGAAGCTGTTCTTTGTCAGGTAAACCCATGTAAAGCATGCTATTCATTGTCCTCGGGGACAATGAATAGCATGCTTTTATTGAGGCCCGCAGTAGTGCTAACACATGTGGGACAGTGAACCTGCATGCTGTTGTATTTCTGTAGGGTCAGATCAAAGCAACAGTTGCCTCACACATAAAGACCATGTGATGTTAGAGAGAAAAGCCCAACATTCAGGCGATCCCATGTCCAAGGACTTGGCGGCAGTTGGAAAATCTCTTAACGGGAAGAAAGAGGTTCAGATGTGTGAGGTCTCAGTGACTGACATGAGTGTGAGTGGCTCAGTGGGTACTCCCCACCACAGGAGTGCAGCAGCCTGGATTCAACTCTGATGTTTGCTCTTTCTCCTGATTTTCCATCTTCAGTGCTGCACTGTCCAATAGAGGCAAAAATGCCTTCAGGTGAAGGATAATTGCATCATGGGATGTTTCCAGCAGTCTGAGCCTATAGCAGCAGATCTAAGAGAAGATCAGCTGATCTAGCAGTCTCCCTATAGCACACGATTCCTTTATTAATGGTGTACCTAGCAGTAAATTAACTGCCACAGCAGCCTGAAACTTCTATAATCCAGGAACTGTTCTGTCCTCGGTTTGCAGTCGGGTCTAGAAATATTATCATAATTATTATTATCATTATTTATGCATTCTGAATGAATCCGGGTGCTGACAGTGGGTATGTGGTACTGCTAACTGTTGGGCTAGTAAATGAAGCCCGGTGTCATATGATGTCTAGATTACAAGCAGATTTATTAGGTGCAAATATTTGCAGTATAAAGTAAATAATACTCATTTTTGCTGCCACATCAATGTTTCCTGCATCTTCTGATGTTTTTACTTAAACATGTATATCTGCAGGTCCACTTTGAAACTGCTCCCAACTCTCAGAATTTGCCATTGGATGCTTTTGATGAACTGAAGGTCAACAATGCCTCGCGGTATGAAGTCTTGACAGAAATCCTCACCTCTCTAGGCCTCAAATGTGAACCAAGTCAGACTCCAAGTCCAAGTGCGGTACACCTGCTCGCTACCTCTCAGGTAAGATACTCAGCGTTCTTGTGTTCAAGACTAAGAACAGCTTCATGTCCTATTGGCTCATCTCTCCATGTGAAATAGGTTCAGTGAGTGCCTCCCACCTGAAGTACAGTAGCTTTGCTTCATTAAATGTGCTACATTTTAAATATGAAGTACTATAGTTACTGTAAGTTACAGGGTTAGGATAAAGTTACTCTCTTCTTTTTCTGGCATTTTGAGACCTCATAACTTGTTGAGTAAAGGAGCTAGCCCACATAATTTTGGGGACTGAGCCTTTGTTGAAAACTGCAACAGAATCAAGTTGCATCACGTTTTCTATCACTTTGATTAAATTGTATTAATGCTCATTCTAATTAATCATAGTTTTTTAATAACATGGTAAAGGTGTCCTTTGTTACGTCCGTAGCGCAACATAAAGCTCAAACACGGGTGTCCCCGCCCCGGCCCCCAAAGCCACAAACCCAGTAGCCAATTCAAAGTTAAGGTGAGCTTTATTGCTCCACCAGCTTAAACTCCGGGGTGAACCATGGCCAGAATAACCAACAAAACGAGCTGTTCCAAAGAAGTGCTACCTAAACCCTGTGTGAAAACTGAACCAAACCCTAACTCTAAAAGTTAATAAACCAGACACATGCACATTCAGTTAACGGTGTATCTGAGGCACCCACGTTGATGTAGTTCCTGCATTATACTAGTGTAGATCCAGGATCAACACTGCAACTGACCTACCACACTGCAAAACTATGACATCATAACAATGTGGGGGAAAAAGGCAAATAAGATGCCTTTGTTTAATCTGAACTCGTGTTAGGGAGCAATAGTAGAAGGTAACTCTTGTCTGGTAGACTTCTGTGGAGGGACGGTGCTGCCAGCAGGGCGGGATTGCCAGAACATTTTAAATCTACCAAGATTGTTCATTACATGTTTGACACAGCGTTTATTCCGTTTGGCAATATTACAGCAGCAACAAGCTAACACGGATCATCTATGATCACATTTAGATGTTGAGAATGAAGACACCCATCTAACTTCATGAATAGTTGTTTTCCTGGCCTTGTAGAAGAGGGCTAGGTCACACAATGACACACTGTTCACAACCCAAGGATGGAAACAGAGTTTGAAAGCACCGAAGGCTCCAAACTTGTTTGCGCTGAATAATTAGAAAATGTCTTTGACGCAGAAGGAACCTCGTCTAACAGATGAAGCTGATTGGTGCTGTCGTCTGCTGCAGCTTCTTCCAACCACTCACCATCCAACATGGTGACATGACCTTTGAAAGTTCACCTAAGATGCTCCTTATAAGGTTTGAATATGGAATTGTGGGCACATGTAGGGTGCACAGCTGAACTCTGCGTCCATTGTTAAGTGCCATCAGGTCCTTAAATGGTGACAGCTGTGTCCACATCCTTGGGATGGTGTTGGATTCCACCTGTGCTTGTCTCTAATTCTAGGCCATACGTGTCAAACTGTTCAGTGCTGCCCAAAGTAAGGAGCTTCAAGTATCCTGTGGTTCTGGAGTCTTCGTAGGAAGATGGATTGGTGCAGACTCTGCAGTAATGGCACATTTGCCAGACTGTAAATGGACTGGTTCTTGTATATCACATTTCTACTCTTTATATAGAAATGTGTCTCAGTGTTTAGTCTGTATCCAATGGCTTAATCCCTCAGAGTGCCGGTGAGATGTTGGTAAGTCAGCTGACTGTAACTGAATCATTGACAGCACTGTTACAAGGGTGTAACTTGGTTTACTGCAGTAATCCGAACTGTCCATCAAAGTGACCAATCACATTAGGAGCCTGCTCCTTTTAGGCTCTGCCCTCCAAACTCTCAAAAACCAGTTAGATCCAGTGCAGGATTCAGGTTGGAGAGCGCAGCGTTACCACAGAGTGCTAATCTGCTACAGCCCTGATAAAGCAATCAGTGTTGTGTGAATGATGGCTAACTCACAGCTGCTGAGATATTTACTCAAAAGTAATTTCATTTTTTATATAAATATAATACGTTAGTTCATTTAATTTGATTGGTGTCTTGGCTCATATTGAGGAGGACACTTTGGCTCTTCATCCAGGCCAAGAAAAGGTGACACATCTGAATTACAGATCCTCAGTTCACAGTGAACCTGCAGGTTTCCTCTGCTCTTTACTGACTTCGGTGAACTTTCCCATTGTTCTGAGTGCTGTCAGACACTGGAAACTGGAAATATTCATGCCCTGTGTGTGTGTGTGTGTGTGTGTGTGTGTGTGTGTGTGTGTGTG
>NW_024583906.1:0-1647 GCF_018398535.1 Haplochromis burtoni
TCAGTAAATGAAAATAAAATAAACAATAAAAGGTGAATCAAATGGACCATTACGGCAAGGCTGGGATGGTCAATTTGGTAAAGTAAATCCGTTGGGCATCTTTCTTTGCCTTTAGACAATAATTCTGATGGCAAAAGAGCCAAATGGGACAGGCAAAAAACCCCCCAAAAAAACCAAACATTGAAATCCACATTAAAATGCAAAATAATAATGGTTAAAGTGTTTTTTGGAATTCCTTTTAGAAGGAGTACAATGTGTTTAATAAGTTTAAAAGAATTTGCATTATATATAGTTCATTTTTTAAAGTATCCTGTTTTATTGTGAAGAGCTCATGATCAGTGTTGGGGAGTAACGGAATACATGTACCGCCGTTACGTATTTAAAATAAAAAATATGAGTAACTGTATTCTGTTACAGTTACCGTTTAAAAAGGTGGTATTCAGAATACACTTACTTTGTTGAAATGAATGGATTACACGGCGGTATTTTCCTTTTTCATAAGGCTGTCCCCTCTCTGTTTTTGGAAACCCAAACAAAACACTAATGCTCTAATGCCTGTGTCTGAATCTTGCGGCCCGCATAATGACGTGAAAAAATATTTTAAAAACTTATTCACAAAAATTATTTAATATGAAGGCAATAGGCAGCGTGTTACAGGCATAGCCCTAAAGAATGCAGCCTGATGGGCAGTGTAGTCCGTGCTGCAGGGCGAATGGACTGCCATACCCGTTATGTGTCTGTGAGTGACGGAGAAAAAAAGTCGAAAAGTACGAGCTGTCTTTTTTTAAATGTATTTATTTATTTTTTTAAACTGCCTGTCCTGTTTGGTTCTTTTGCCATCAGAATTATTGTCTAAAGGCAAAGAAAGATGCCCAGCAGATTTACTTTACCAAATGGACCATCCCGGCCTTGGCGTATTGGTCCATTTGATTGATCTTTGTTTTTATTGTTTATTTTAATGTATTTTCACTTGCTACACACGGTACAGACATGACTGGGGGAAAGAAAAGGGAGAAAGAAAAAGAGGTAGGGAAAGAAAAACAGCGGGGAAGAGGAACAGTGATAAAGGGCAAAAAACAACAGAACAAACAGACAAAAAATACATATATCAATCACCAGGATCACCTGTTGAGAAAGAAAAAAGAGAAAACAAGCAAAAAAAAGGGCAATATAATAAACAACATCATCGCGATAATCTATGTGAATATAACAGTAAATAATAAATATTGAATATTATTGTGCAGCATGTAAGATCGACAGCACACAGTGTGAAGACTCCAAACCTCCCTCCGCCCACTCATATGTAGTGTTGATGCATGTGTGTTCTAAGGTGTATTTAAAACCCAGGAGGGCATGGAGCTACCTGTCAGAAAGCAGCAGGTAGGCGCATAGCCCCTCCTGATATCCCTCAGCGTATACGTGTATTTAAAATTGAGAGGTGGGCAACGGCGCCAGAGGTGAGGTTGTACACCCTGATGGTCTTCTGGATGCCGTGTAGCGTGCCCACCCCCAAGGTCCTATATGTATGTGTTATGAGAGTGTGAGTAATGTGAATGTCTAACTTGGGATAAAATTGAGGCACAGGCAGCCAGAAGGGGACAGAGGTGGGGATGCCTCCCCTGCACCCTGGTGACACACCTTTACCCC
>NW_024583906.1:3220-4873 GCF_018398535.1 Haplochromis burtoni
TATTTTTATTTTCATACGTTGCACGCCGGTTGCCTAGGCCGGGGTGTAACAGTGAGTAACTTAAACCACGAAGCAGTGTATCAATGATTAACCTTGTATTGTGGATATCTCCGTTGTTCCCCTGACTCTAGTAAGTTTGGTCCGTTTTCAGCATCTTTTTCTTGCCATGCAATTACATTCGTCTCTTCACATTGGGGACACTCACCTTAACTTTTGAGGGAAAAGATTTACTGTTCATCCTTCAGTTTCACTGTGCTAATTTGTTTATATTATTCTAACCATAGTTCATGTAGCATACCATTATATTTCAACTAGCCCAACTTCAGTAACCCTTCAGTTGTCACTGTTGTTTAGTGTTCTGTCTTCATTCATGTCCAATGTGATAGCAGCACTGCATGTTTAAAATTTTCAAAAATGTCTCAGTCGGAACATAGTGTATCATCTTCAGATGGAAACTAGTGAGCTAACTCCCTGCTAACTTCTAACTCCATGAAACTTCACAAATCCTGTTTGTTATACATGTGTGGATGATAAACTTTATTGTTACAACTGGTAGAGCAGCCACAATGATCATCTTATTAAAAATGAAAGAATTCAGACAGTTTTTAACTCTCAGTGATGCCGCAGGTTGCTTGATTTTGGAAAGTGAAGAGGGTTTTGGACCCAGAAATGGCTAATACATACACACACATATACATGCACAAATATTTTGCTCCAAAACGACTATATTGTAAAATACTCTGTGTTTACAGTAGAGTGTTACAGATCAACATGTAGATGATTTTAAGGGCAGGGGCCACCTAAAGGCTCCCATTGCAAATGCAAATATTACATAAAATTATTCTCTGCTATGGAAGAAGGCTAGAGCTAGAGAATGAGTCTACATATTCCTAGGGCATCTTCTTTATCTAAGCAGTAAAGGTTTCTAGTATAAAAAAACATGAAAAAGCGACTATATCATGTAGGTTGAAAATTGAGAATGAGGATTTATTGCTGAGACAGCTGAGATTTGCCATTTTGGTTACCTTTTTCATTGAGCACCCATGGGATGGACAATGTGCCAAATGTTGTTTTATAAGACCTGTAATTTCACAGTGACTGTTGGGTTAATTTTTTGCTTGTTTAGGACCCAAACAAATAAAGTGTCACAAGGAACGGAGTCAGAATGAAAGTCACAAGTTTTATTTACAATTTCAGATTATCAACAGCTTATTTCATATTGATACATGTTGAAGGAAGAGATATCAGTTAGTTATCAATCACAAAAAACTAATTAAAAGTATATCTAAATCAGATATGTCCCGGTACTGGATCTGTGACCCAGTGCTTCTAGTTTTATGTTCTTATTTGAGTATTGTTTAGTTTCCTTGTTCTTCCTGGTTTAATAATTTGTATTTCTAGTTGTGACTTCTTGGTCATTTAGTCGTTTTTCATTTTGTGCCTCCCTGCATAGTCTATTGTGTATGTTTAGTTCTGACTCTGTGATCATTCCTCTGTTTCATGTTTCTCAGTTACTCGTTTCTGCGCTCCGTGTTCATGCATCTCCTTTGTAAGTAAGTAAGTAAGTAAGTAAAATTTTATTTATATAGCACATTTCTAGATAAAAGATCACAAAGTGCTTTACAAGGTATAAAACAAAAACAGTCAAAAGTT
>NW_024583906.1:29215-41120 GCF_018398535.1 Haplochromis burtoni
AGAGTACGAGAATGGAGTAGGCTGCAGGTGGAAAATGGCTTACTCTATAGGAAGACTCCCAGCCGAAAGCAGTTAGTCCTGCCTGCCATCTACAAACAAACTGTCCTCTCACACCTCCATGACAACATGGGACATGTTGGTGTGGAAAGAGTCCTTAGCCTAGTAAGAGATCGCTTTTATTGGCCCTTTATGAAGAGAGAGGTTGAGGAATATATCACCAGACGATGTCGTTGCATTAAGCAAAAAAAGCCAGCCTTACCTGACAGGGCACCTATGGGGAGCCTTACATCGAGCTCGCCCCTAGAGCTCGTATGCATTGACTTTCTGCACCTTGAGACCAGCCGGGGTGGGTACGAATACATACTGGTTGTAGTCGACCACTTCACCAGATTCGCACAAGCATACCCCACTAAAAACAAGGCTGGAAAGACAGCTGCGGAGCGAATCTTCGGTGACTTCATCCTACGGTTTGGCTATCCAGCTAAGCTTCACCATGATCAGGGCCGGGAGTTTGAGAATGAGTTGTTTAGGACTCTCAGGCAACTGGCCGGTGTAAACCATTCTAGGACTTCCCCATACCATCCACAGGGCAACCCTGCAGAGAGGTTCAATCGGACTCTGCTACAAATGCTCAGGACGTTGGGCGAGAAAGAGAGAGAGAACTGGAAAGATCACCTGTCTCACGTTGTGCACGCATACAACTGCACCAAACATGAGTCCACTGGGTTTTCTCCATATTACCTCCTTTATGGTCGCCATCCACGTCTCCCCGTCGATCTCCTCTTTGGGTTGGTAGCTGAGGACGAGGCCGACACTCCAAGTGGATATGCAAAACGATGGAAGGAGAAAATGATCGAAGCGTACAAGATAGCCAGCACGAACAGCCAACATTCGAGTGCCAAAGGCAAGCACTATTATGACAAACGGAACAGGGGTGTAACCCTACAACCAGGTGACAGGGTTCTTGTTCGCAACGTTGCAGAAAGGGGAGGTCCATGCAAACTGAAACCCTATTGGGAGAAAACTATCTACATTGTCAGAGAGCAGGTTGGTGACAACCCAGTTTATCAGGTCAGCCCTGAAAACGGAGGTCACCATACTCGCACCCTCCACAGAAATTTGTTGCTTCAAGTTAATGATCTACCAGCAGACATTACAGATGATCGCATGCCTGATAGACCGCCAAGGGCAAAAGGAAAGTCAAATCAGCCACGTGAAACGGTCGACCAAATAGAGGCTGGTGATGTAAGTGGATCTGAAACAGATGAGGAGGCACCTTGTTACTGGCTGCGGGTACCCAGAGAATCATTAAGGACCAATCGGGACATTCCTAATCAGGTCCCAGTGAGCGGGTCATTGGTTAGTCCTGAGACACCTGGTGACATGCAGGGTGGCGATGTTCCTATGGGATCAGAGTTTGACCGAGTGAGTGTAGGAGAGATGGAGCAGGAGAGAGAGAATGACATTTCGCCCCCTTTGGAGGAACCAGAGTTTGGCGAAGAGCAGCTGGCGCCCCAGACCAATGACTCCAGTGAAAACACTCAAGGGTCTCAACCTGAACCTCAGCCCGTACTAAGGAGATCTACAAGGCAGAGGAGACCTGGCCAGATACTGACCTATTCTTCCCTTGGCCAGCCAACGTATCAGCCACGTCTTGCTGTTAGTTCTGTGGGTGTACAGCCAGTGTTCTATATGCACCAGTGTCCACAATCGTACTGGCATTCAGTCCAACCCATCCATATTATGCCTGGTGTACACTCCGCTGTCACTTACCCGATCTGCTGCTGAGTTTAAGACGGGCATAGGACCTTGGGTACATATAGTGTTGGGTATTCAGAAAATGTAGAAAATCATTGCACACCCATATGTATTTGTAATTTGTGAGTATATTGAGTGAAGAGTTAAAGCTTGATTCAGAGTTAATGGAAGTTTACACTGTTAATTGCAAGTGTCGGGAGCCACTTTTGTTTGTAGGGGAGTGTGTGGCACACCCAAAATGCCACTTTTGTGTTAATCATTTAATTTAATTTATTTAATTTGTTTATCAGTTATTTTCTGTGGCTATTAATATCCAAAATGACTTTGACAACATGACCAACCTAACCAGTGCATTATTTTGTCACATAAACTGTATAGAAGGTACAAAGAAATGGAGCAACACCCCAGGCGGAACTATTATTCCAAGACAGGTGCTACCCGGTTGCTTTAGGGGAATGGACTTCCGCCCACGAGTCAGATGCAATCTGAGAGGCAAACCGAGTGCACTGTCTTCATTGCTCCTGAACTTTACCTGTGTTTGCAGGTTGGTACCTGGTAAAGAAATACTACCACTGTTTGTACATAACAATGTTTTATCTCCATGTTAACTTGTGAAGAAGTAGAACAGTACCTGTAACATAAACACGGGAGAAACCAGAGGGGTGTCCCGCGCGGCCGCATCGCGAGCCGCTCGTTAGGTGGAGCGCTCGTGAAGCAGAGTCAGTGCGCTCCTATGCTCAGTGCAAATGTGTTGTAATGCTCCAATCAAATCAGTTCTGTGAGATGTGAATGTTAATAGTTATGTTAAAGTGACTGAGTAGATTAGCTAGTGTAACACAAGCACTCTGAGCAACTCTGTGTAGCTAACAGAGGCATTCCCGGGTTAATTAAACAAGCTGGGTTTCATGATGCACTAAATAGGGATTTTGCCAGTAAATTACTGAAGGAAACAAATGTGATGTATTTACCAATGCTGTTATTGAATATAACTGTTTAGTCAGTAAGACACTGCAGAAGACAAGGTGATGTGTTTATTGATATGATAAAGGAATGTAACTGTTATGGAAAGAAGTGTGAACTTGAGAAACTGAACCAGTTAAAGAGAGTATATTTCTCTGATGTTGTGAAATAAGTAAATGTAATTGATGTGAATGAGGAACCAGCTGAACAGTATATTGAAAGCTCATGTTTAGTGTTTTTATAGCATTTATTTGGGTGAAATAAATCAGACTCAGACACGTTCTGGAGGAAAGCAGAGACGCATCGTGTCTTCCTTACTCTGCTCTTCACCTGCTTTTAGAGGTAACATATTTGTCATCGTGGTCTTAATCCTTGGGACCCGTAACACATGTTTTTTAAGCAAGTCATATGTATACTTAATGCTTGGTATCACTGGAATTTTATGTTTCAACATCTTTATTTTTACATTACCCTTCTCATATAAGAGTTTTATATTTTATTTGTAAAACACACTTCTTAAGTATCTCTCTCTCAAATATCTCATCTCATTAGGATGAGATGGAGATGGTTCTTAAAGGTTTTATTTTTCACTTGCTTCATTATTGCAGTTCATAATTCATTTGTCTACAATGTCACTGATTATTTAGAAATGAAATAATTTTACTTTAAGAAATTTTAACAGCTATCTTGCACACTTAAATGGATTGTGACTCAGGTACTAGCATGGATCACCTGATAACTGAAACATCAGTGGACCTTTGGACAAGATACTGAACCCTAGGTTGTCCCTGAGAGCAAGTCAGGTCTAGATTAGGAAAATTCTTTTTCAAGAGAAAGCAGAACCAACATCAGCATGATGTTTCTACCTAACATGACATCCTAGCATTCAGTACGACATTAGATATGTCTTTTGTATTTCTTAGTAGCTGTAATCAGTCTGCTGCCTTTTCATTTTCACTTTCAACCCCTTATTTATTTCAGTTTTTTGAAGTTTCTTTCTTTCCATTTTGTATACACGATTAAATGGCTATGAAACTTTTCGACAGAGCATCTTTAAGTTTTGGCTGATTGCACCACAAGATGGGAAAGCGAAAACATCATGATAAGGAAGACTTGAGTATATTCTCAGGGGCAAGATGGCGCCGGTGTGTGTGGCTGTTCGTCTGTCACTGCCAAGTTTGTTCCTGTTTATATTATTTCTAACTTGTGTCGTCCATGAAACAAAGTCTCTGCTGAGGTATGATCGCCAGACACTACTGGACCTCCAACGTGTGGTCTAAAATATTGTGTCGTTTGGAGCTGGTGGGCAGCAACCCCTGCCCCCTGTTGTATCGGAAATCCCAGGTTACCTTTACCAGGTTCCCACGCTACCTTCCTGGCGAAAGCGTCATCGTTGCCTGGGTAAACTAAGCAATTGGCTGGTGAAGCTAAAGGTTTGTCTAAGGAATTGTTCTGCTGTTTTCCAACCAGCGCATGGATTATTTCCAAGATTTTTTGTGTCTCGCTGTTTCCTGGATCCTGTTGATGCCTGCTTGGTGCCTGTGGTCGGCTTTGATGATGATGCTCCTCGGCCTCGCTGCCCGTGCCCTCTCAGGCTAAACCTCTGATGTCAACATTATCGAAACCTGAGATCACTACGTTGGGTTTCTCGACTTACTGAATCCGGTGCTCCAGCTCCAGCTCCTGCCAAGATTGCCCCGGTGAACGCCATATCACTTTTAAACAAAACTTTTATTCCTCTGGACTTTTTCCTGTGATCTGGACTTTCTGTGTGTGACTGAGACGTAACTTAGAGCACTGGACTCACCAACACTATCTGAACTTTTACCAGTGGATTGTTGCTATTTTAATACGCCACGGACGTCAGGCAGAGGTGGAGGCACAGTGGCAGTTTACAAAAAGGATTACAAATATAAGCAGTGTTTTCTACAGCCTTCATTCTCCAGCTTCAAACTTACCTCGTTTGAGGTTAGTCGCACAAACCCATTTTTTAATAACATCCTTCTGGCATGTGATTCTGGTAACCATGTTGTCCTGGTCTTGCTTGACCTATTTGCTGCCTTTGACACAGTAGACCAGAATATTCTAATTTCTCAATTAAACGATGTAGTGAGTATTTGTGGCACTGCACTTAATTGGTTTAGGTCTTATTTGGCGAATAGAACTTTCTCCGTCAGCCTTCTCAGTTCCGAATTATCTTCTGTTTCTCTGTCATGCGGGCCACTGCTGTTTTTACTGTATTTATTGCCTCTGGGTCCCATCCTTAGAAGGCATTGGAACATTTTTCATTGTTATGCCGTTGACTGCCAAATTTATTTGCCACTAAAGCAGAAGGATGGCATCTCTATAAAACCTCTCTTGACATAGATGACATTAAAGCTTGGTTGGCTCTAAACTTTTTTTAAAATTTTAATGACAAGAAAACAGAAGTGTTGGTGTTTGGACCCAGTGGTCCCTGTGAGTCCTCCTCTGTTGATTTGGGACCCCTGGAAGATTATTTTAAACCTGTTGTTACTGACCTTGGTTGGAAGGTCAGTAACAAGTTGGACAGTGATTTTAAATTGGAAAACCAAATCAGATCAGTGTTGAAGTCCAGTTTTTATCATTTAAGGCAACTGGCATGAGTGAAATCCTTTCTTTATAGGCAGCACTTTGAAACAGTGATCCATACTTTTATTTCTTCTCGTGTGGACTACTGTAACTCACTTTATGCAGGGGTCAGTCAGTCGTTGCTCTCACGTCTGCAGCTGGTTCAAAATGCTGCTGCACGACTCCTACCAGGAACTCGTAAAAGAGAGCATATAACCCCTGTCCTGGCCTCACTGCACTGGCTGCTTGTTTCTTTTAGAGTTCATTTTAAAATTCTCATGTTTGTTATTAAATGCTTTCACAATCTTGTCCTGCCTTACCTCTCTGAGCTTCTTCATCCCCACAAACCCTGTCGGTCTCTCAGGTCAGCTGACCAGCTGCTCCTGGAGGTACCGAGATCCAGGAGGAAGCTCAGAGGGGAACTTTTCTCTCGTGGGTCCTAAATTATGGAATAATTTGCACTTGCACATTAGAGAGGTCCCTTCACTGTCCACTTTTAAATCGCGTCTTAAAACCCACTTTAATTCTTTGGCTTTTAACCTCAGTAAGAATTGGTTTCTCTTGTAATGAAAGTGTTTATTTAATTAATTATTTTACTTTTTCATTTATTTGGCTTTTATTTATATCTTATGTAATTTTATTATATAGTTCCAGTGTACAACACTTTGTGTCAGCTGTGGTTGTTTTAAAGTGCTTTATAAATAAAGGTGATGATAATGATGATGATGATAAAACAAGAAATACTTGTGGAACAATCATTCAAGGTTCGTTGTCCTGTGTTCATCCTGTGTTTCCAGTTTTTCTACTGCTTTTTTTGTTCATGCATTAGGTGTGTCCAGTGTTGTTCAGTTTTGTTTTACCTATTGTTTGAGCTTATACATGTGCTTGAAACAAGTCATACATACACTTAACTTGATGCTTTCACTCACTGGGTATTTATGCATCAACATTTGTATTTTTACTTTAGCAAAGGGGCTTTTCTTAATAGCCTAAATGAAGACTTAAAGTGTGAATTGTCCACTAAAGAATTACCTAAATCACTGGATACACGAGTGTCAATGTGTGTTAGGATGGATGACCACTTGCAGGAATATGGCGATATGTTGGTTTCTATCGATTCCACAAGGAGGTCGCCTCTAGGGGATAGAGCTCTGAGAGGGGGGAGGCTGCTGCGAAAGAAGAGCAACTGATGCAGCTCGGAAAAATTGCCATACGTTTTTTGAAAGGGGTTCACTGGCTGAGACCTGTGGTTAGTTCCAGTGTCCCTGGATGGAACTTGTCTTTGGTGCTGGAGACCCTTTGTGGCCCCCCTTTTGAAACCACTGAGTTTGTGGATATGAAACTTCTCTCATCTAAGACTGGATTGCTTCAGCTTTGGCAGTGTGAGTGGGTGACCTTCATGCTCTGTCTGTGCATCCCTGCTGCAAACATTTCTCTCCTGATGTCCACAAGGTCATATTGCATCTGAATGCTGCAAATTTTCCCAAGGTCATTCCAGCTTATACCTCAATTGAGTTTGAGTGTCTGAGCTTTTGTTCCTGTCCTTTTGCATGTGAGGAGCAGAGGAGGATGCATTCAAAGTCTGCTTCATGTCCTACCTACCTACATTGAGTGCGCTCAGAACGTGCGTTTCTTTGACCAGTTGTTTGTCTGTTTTGCTAATCCAGCCAGAGGTAGAGCTCTGTCTCTCTGGATTATAGTGTAAAGCACCAAGGGTCTTTCTTTGTCCCAGGGGCATAAGAGCTCATTACACCAGGGGAACGACAACCTCACATGGTCTTTTTAAAGGGGTTTCCATAGCTGATATTTGTGCTGCAGCTAGTTGGGAATCACCACACATTTTTGTGCGGTTCTATTGTTCGGACATTACAACTCCTTCAGTGGCTTATGCTGTCCTTTCCGCTGGGTATACCACACATTAAGGTGCTTGTTTGTAGTCCAACTACAGTTCGATTCCTGCTCTGTGGGGAGTGTATATGTGTCCCATACTTATGTGTTGCACTGAGTGAATTGAATGAACGGGAATGAACAGTTATATGTATAACTTCTGTTTCCTGAAGGAAAGGAATGAGGTATAACACAAGGTTACCGCACAGTGCAGCTTGGCTTGGTGAAGAGCAGCTACCAAACTGAGGAATGACTGTGATGACAGGGGTAAATGTACATGCCATACCGTGCACATGCCATCACAGGTAATCAGCCTTAAAGTCGTGAATAAAGGTTTCTTGAGCCAGGACACGCGGGGGCATGATATCCCATACTTATGTGTTGTTGTTATGTGCTCAGTGAAATCAAGAAACAGTAGCCAATGAGGTGACAGCATCATGACATGATGCTCCTCTGTTTCTTGAGACTGGATTATTTGTCTCCTCTTCTGCAGTTATTGAGAGCAAAACTGGTCACTGCATGTGCTTCATAAATCCAATGCTAAGTTTAAGTGTGCACTTTTTTAGTAGGTGTTGTAAGGACATTTCAGTTGATTTATTAGTCAATGAGATCCATTGTAAGCCAACTTCTGCTTTGAAGCAGAAATAATGTTTGTCAGGGAACGCCTACCATTTAAAATGGGAAATTATTGCAAGGACAGAACCGTAACCACTAGATTAGTTTGCCTTAACCCAATATAGCCTAATATAAAAAAAAGGATATTCAGCAAAAAAAGGAAGACTTACCCCTCACTTTTTGCAAGCTTGTATACAAAGCTTGTAGATAAACATCTTGAGGATGGACAGTTCAGGTATAAAGTATTTTAAACTTTAGGATGAAGTTACAAATGTTTCAAAACTATTTTGGTTCGAAAATGGAGCAAGTGCAGTGCAGTCTCATTTGAACTGGAAGGTGTTTACACATGCTTGGACAGCCGAATTAAACTTGAGTATATAAACCTCAGTGTTATTGGCCTTCCTCTAAAAACAAAAAGAAAGTGACACTAATCTGATGGAAGCCAAGAGACCTTTGGACTGTTGTGCATTAAAAAATCAATACAAATTACAATCCTTCTTCAACACAGAGCAAAATTCTGTGTCTGTATAGATGTGCTGACACGGGACCTTTTTTGTGTATTAATGATGACTTTATAGTGAACTCAGTGAGATTTGACTATGGATTTAAAAAAAAATGTAAATAAAAAGATCAAACGCTGTTCATTGCAGCCACTATGATCAGTCACATATAATAATAATAATAATAATAATAATAATAATAATAATAATAATAATAATAATAAAGCTGACATTGAGCACTAATTATCAATAACATGTTTGCTATAAGATCAATCATCAGACATTATCACAAACTGAAACTGCCATTAAAAAACCTAAAATGTAATATAATATGTTTTAATTACCATGGCTATGGTGACTGAACAGTCTTCACAAGAATGATGTCTGTCATCAAGTTCCTCTCTTTATCTCTATACCTCTAAAGGTATATTTGTTTTGGTGTTTTATGATTCTCCTACACCCTTTGCTCTCACCCTGTTTTTCTGTCTCTCTGTTTGTGGATGTGGCGCTTTCCCTCCTCCCGATTACACACTTCATTGTCACATCACTGCTGTGACACCTGTGTATATGATCATTATTTATTTTCAATCAAGTATTCATAATCCTGTTATTGAAATAACTGAATTTATTAGAAAGGAAAGTGAAAAGCTTATGACCAAAAAAATGACATAAAACACTCAAGTCTCAGGACTCAAAGTAGGTTTGGAAAAGTAATAAAAAGCCTTCATTTTTCTGGGCTAAATATATCAAAAATGCATCAGTGCACATTGGCTGGCTTACAAATCCAGTTGCCTTTATCATATTTTTACAGGCCTAGTAGGAACATAATTAACAATCTCAAGAAAAGCCCTTTTGTACTTTTAAGTTTATTTTCCTCTAGTCTCAGCCTGCTCAGCTACCTCCCTCTTTCAGTATTCTGTAACCTCTTCTTACCCTTTGAAAATATATAATATAATAATCTATGCATTAGATAATAATCTATGGATTAGAGCTGGGCGATAGAACGATAACGATATGTATTGCGATATAACTTTTTCTCGATAGAAAAATTAAACTATCGCGATAGACCTCACCGCTCTTGTCCTCTTAAAAAAAAAAAAAAAAAAAAGAACAGCCAATCCAAATTAAGTAGCGCAGAGCCGAACCAATCACAGCCGCAGCGTCACGTCACGTGACTTGTTACGTACAGCACAAGTGCCAAGCCGCACATGTGTATTTGTTTGGGAAGCAGCCAGCCGCCGCGGGTAATGGAGGAAATGAGTGTGCCGACTAGAAAAATCAACCGAGCGTGACCGAAGAGAAAACAGATGATGGTTCCAATGCCGGAGAGATTGTCGAACGGAAGAGCCATAGAAGTTCCGTAGTGTGAAGGTATTTCGGCTATTTCAAGTCTGACAAAAAACAGAGTAGCGTGCACTGTAAATTGTGCCGAAAGCAAGTCTGGAAATACAATAAACTGGTGCATGCGCTACGTCCACACGTACCCGGGTATTTTTGAAAACGCAGATTTTTCTATGCGTTTGCACCTTTCGTCCACACGTAAACGGCGTTTTTGGTCACTGAAAACGAAGATTTTTGAAAACTCCGTTTTTGCATTTACGTGTGGACTAGAAAAACGGAGAAAACGCAGCGTCAAAGGTGTGCGCATTTTTTGACGTCACACTGTGCGCCACGTTATTGTTTCGGTGAAATGAATTTCTACAATACTGTTACTGTTAATTCTACTCTCTGCAGTGTTTAAATGCTTACATATACACACAGTTACTGTCCCTCCACACATACGACTCGGTTCTGCTTCTATGCCCCAGCTTTGTTTACTTTTTCCCACCGAGGCTTCTAGACTTCTGATTGGCCAACATTTCTGCACGGTTAGGAATCTAGCGCCACCTGCTGCTTTGGCATGTTCATAGCAGCGTTTTCCTTCATTTCTGCCTTTATGTGTGGACGGGATTATTTTCCGTTTTCAAAAATACCCGTGTACGTGTGGACGTAGCCTCAGTCTCTGACTGGAAGCGCTAATTCGTCATTCGGCTTTTGTCAGACTAAAGTAACTGTTAAAACTGTTTGAAAAGCTAAGCTATACAACAAGGAGAGATTGAGAATTTCCTTTTAGTTCTCAGTTTATTTGATATTGACAAAAGTTAGTCAATTTTGTCTGTTCTTCTGTAAAACAAACTAAGATTTATTTTTAGAATTAATATTTTGTTTCTAAGTGGAATTGACAATTTAGTAGTCTGTTTCGTTTGTTCTATTTTGAAACTTAAACGCTTTAGCGGCTGCCTTTTGTGTAGTTTGCAATATTTGCCTTTATTTATCTGAAAAAGTCTCATGTTCCTTAAGTACATCTACCCTGTTGAACTTATTATGGGAAATAAATATTTAAATAAAAACAAGCTGCTGATTATTTCACATTTTACTTGTGAGCAACGGCACATTTAAATCTTACAAATATAGTTATTTGGCTTATATCGTGATAGATATCGTTATCGCCTGAAATGAAAAAAAACATATCGTGATATGAAAAAATCTCATATCGCCCAGCTCTACTATGTATATATAATCTATGCACTGGTCTTGTTTTTCAGCTTGAAGAATGGCTGCTACTTTGAGGGTGATACTTGGAGTGGACAATTCATCCAAGTTGATGCTTCCTTCTGGAATCCCTGGTTCTGTGGACATTTTAAAAGAGGAAATGTAAAGACAGTTTGGATTGACTGAAGATTTCAAGCTTCAATATAGAGATGTTGAGTTTGACAATGAATACATGAATCTAACCACAACTGGGGACATTAAAGACAAGAGTACAATCAAAGTAATTTACACTAATTTAAACTCTACGCCGTCCACTGTGCCCACCACAGCACCCACAGCTGCCTCCAGAGAGACATTACCACAGTTTGATGCACCATCCTTGCCAGACACTGACATCCTTTCCTCCTCAGACTCCAGTGCTTCTTGTTCATCTCTTCGCTTGCAGAAATGGCCCTTAAACTTTCCAATACCAAAGTTTTGTTTTGATGTGGAGTTTCAGTTACACAGAGCCCAGCAAGAATATGAAAACAATGGGATTCTCTTAAACCCGAGCCCAAAACTCAAATCTGACATATTAGATATGTTGGCCTCAGAAATTGCAAAATACAAAGTTTATCCATCAAGTGGAGATATTGATGATGTCGCTAAAGCGTTAATTCAAAAATTTTCCTTTTTTCAAGGGGCCGGATCTGTGACGGGCTGTGAAGGCTGGAAAGTAAGCCTAAAATACAAAATGGCCAATTACCGGACAACACTGAGAAACATAGGGTGCCCAGAGGTGGCAATAAACACTCTACAACACAAGAGAGAACGAGAGATGAGTCCACGTCGAAACAATGTCAAAAAGCCACGGAAAGCAGAAGTGAACTTTTTACCACAATACCCTGCAGGAGAAACAAAGAAAAGTCTGGAGGAAGAACGACAAGCACTACTGATTGAGGTGAAGAAAACAAACAACGATCAAATAATCAAAAAAAGATGGAAAAGACATTTGCACACAGGGGAAGAGAGGTGATTGAAGAGATGCCATTCATCGCAGAGTTCAAGAGCAGATGGCCGGCCCT
>NW_024583907.1:0-24496 GCF_018398535.1 Haplochromis burtoni
ATATGATTGTTGGGTTTTTCTCTGTATCTATGAAGCGCCTTGAGGCGACTTTTGTTGTGATTTGGCGCTATATAAATAAAATTGAATTGAATTGAATTGAACTTGTGTAAAATGACGACCAGAGCATATTATTAGGTCAGTTCACTGTAGTTAGGCAGAGGTGTCTTAAAAAGTACCACCTTATAAAAAACAAATGAAGGTTCAGTATAAGAAAGAATAAGAAGAGAAAAAAGGAACACCCTGCTAAATGAAGTCATTTTTAAACATTACTCTAAATGTAGCCAATAGTTTTTGTTGCTGGCCATACGAAAAATAAGTAGTACTTCAATTATATTTCCCAAGTATACCTTACCTAGTACGTATACTAATAATGCTTCTTGGGACTATATTGGCCCCCGTTTTAGTACATAACAGTATTCTTGAAATTAACTTTTAAATGTACTTTTTGTTCACCATAATTGTACTAGCATAATGTCATAATGTCTACAAGAGTATAATTAAATATACTCGACTCTATCAAAATACTAACCTTACAGCATTAATAATGTTTCACATTGTTTGAATAAACAAATACATTTATTAATATATGAGGTTCCATTCAGCTCAAGGAATTAAATTTTAGTGTGGCTGCAACTTACTCCTTAAGTTAAAAATTGTGCTGTATATTGTAGTTTATATGTTATACTACTTTCACAGTGAATCACATTTTATAGTAATACACTCTGAATGAGGATTTAAGTAATTACTCTTAGATCTACAGTAGAAAACAACAGAAATCCGGACGGTGTAATAGTATAATCTCAGTAACTTCACCAATTGTTACATTTGCTGTATTTTACAGCTGTTTCCATGAGTATGGTGAGTTACCGTAAAAATAATGTAATCTCATGGAATTTTCCCACAAATACATGCAAATTACAGTACTAAACTGCTAACATCCTTTAGAGTTTTTTACTGTTGATTTTGCAGTACTAAGCTATGGAAATTACTGCAAAGGCTAACAGTGTAGGATTCTTTGTAATACAGCGGCCCCTGTAATTAGGATTATGTATTTGAATCAGGAAGGGTAAGTAAACAAATCTGAGTTGACTGCAGGCTACGATAAAAGACATCAAGAGTTTGTACACAGTGTAACTTTAAGAAAAAATACAAGCCTGACCATCAAATTGTCTGATGATGGCTTGTTGACTCAAACATTTGTATCAGGTGTCAGTAAACTGATGATATGGGGCATGTATCTACACTCGGCTTGTGGATTCTGAAGTTACATCCGTTGCATATTCATAAATATGATATCAGCTAACAGGGAATGTGACATTTTGATGGGTTTTAAAGAACTAATTAAAAGTTTGAGATATATTTTCATTCTTTATTTTCTTACTTAGATTTTTTTTTAAACGTGTGTTGTGTGTGTGTGTGTGTGTGTGTGTGTGTGTGTGTGTGTGTGTGTGCGAGTGAGAGAGAGAGAGACAAGTAAAAAGCATTTATAGAATACAGTACAGTATAAATCTGTGTGTTTATATGTTTGACATAAAATAGGTTTTGGAGTGGCCTAGTGAAAGTTCAGACTGATTCGATTGACATGTTTTGGCATGACTTTAAAAAGAGTGAATAAAACAATTCTGCAAAGACACGTGGGCCAAAATTCAGTCAGAGAGATGTGAAAGACTCATTCACAGTTATTACTTGCAGATTGAAGTTCTTGCTGCTAAGGGTGGCACAACCAGTTATTAGATTTAGAAACCTACAAACAATGCATTCATTTTTATCAGCTCACAAAGTTCTAGTTTTTACTTATTTATTATCATTATTCTCTACCTATTTATTTTGATGACTTCCTAAATAGTTCTGGTCAATAATAGCGACAATAATATATATTCATTCATTGTGATCATGTTACCTCTCTTAGTTATAAACAGATAACATATACTGAATATGATTATTACACATCACTCTTGATGTTATAAGTATTTACTGTCTTTGTATTGTAATTGTCATATATGTATCCTGAGGCTGCTGGCATCTCGTGAATTAAAACTTAAACAACTTGAGCTAGTTTTTTCACTGCTAACTTTCAGTAATACCTTCTTAAGTTGTCTGCTTGTTTGAACTTTTATTCTTTTGTTTTTGACAGCAGATTGAGAGTTGACAGTCCCATGAGCTCTGTCTCAAACACTACATTTGCAATTACCTACCAAACCCCCAAAAAAAACAAGTCCTCTAACATTATAAGGTATACTCAACATAAACATATATAATTACAATAATTTTTTCATATGTAGATATTCATATACTTGTCTCACAAATTGTCATAGACAAACACTTGGTAGCTTTTGAAAAAGACAGAATGGGATTAAAAAATGAGAAGACAGATTGCTAAGCCTGCTGTTTTTTCTTTTTTTTTTTTCTGAAGACAGAATCTGTCAGAAAAAAGAAATGCTGATTCTTTCAGTCTGGGATCAAAGCCAAGACAAGGATCTCTCCAACTATTATTATTATTTTCACTTCATAACAGTTCCAGCTGGATTGCGGGCTTCATTTTTTTTATTGTTGGTTTGGAACTACACACTTCTCTACACACAGGAAAGCAGTAAAGATGAATATGATATCTAGGTTCTTCATGAAGATACATACCCTAATACATATATTTGATAGAGAGGAAGACAGACTTACTTAAGACAGAAAACTTGAAAAGGTCAGTCTACAGGATAGCACAGAGACTTTGATCTGACTTTAATGCTGACAGTAAAACATTTTGTCACAGTATTGCTATAAGCATACAAAGCACCCTGAGAAACTGTTTCCACTGCAAATACAGCTTGTATGAGGAAAGTAACATGAACACAACCACATGATTATGGAAGACAGAAGGTTTCTATGGCAACTGGGAGCTCTCCATTGTAGAATCAGATCAGCAGAAGAATTGAAGGAACAGGAGCTGAATAAAGAAAATCAGCTGATGGCTAATTGGTTAATTTCAGGACATTGTCATTCTTGGTGAGCTTTAGACTCATCTAGCAAAGTCTTTCAGCAGATATTTTGAAAGTCTGGCAACAGATTCAGAACACACTGAAGTTTCTGCAGTACTTATTTCGTCTGATTTTCTGCACAACATTTGTACATAAGCTGCAGTCAGGTTATGAAACAACAGAGAATTGCTTATTGGCATTCCAACCCTTCAACAAGGGAGGAAGACAGGAATCGAAAGAGAAAGTGTTCTTAGTTATTTCACAGCTGAAGAAAATACTCAGGATCTCAGAAGAGAAAAATGACTTCATGACCTTTATGCTTGTCTTTTGTTGTGGATTTCTTTCCCACTTGTGATTTTAATGTTTCATATGGTGTTCTTCATATCCCTTTGTACACAGCAAATTCAAAAGTTTTAAATGTTTTGGTGTTAGTAGTCTTCTTGCAAAAGTAAAGTTAATTTTACTCTAAGTAGAGTCACATTCTTTTATTGTAACTCTGAGGTGTAAAATGATAGTAGTTAAAATCGAGTGTTAAAAATGAGTGTTTCTATGTCAAATCTGAAGGTGTTACAATGGAAACAATAACTCTTGACCTCTTAACTCTGAACTCCTACAGGGGCTATGACATTAATAGAGTAAATTCACAGACTCCGCCCCCAGCACCATAGGCTCCAATCGAAGCTGAAGTGAAGCCGTTTCAGAACATTTTGCTCTACATATTTGAGTTGTTTGCCATGCTTGGTAAGTCATTTTTTCAAAGATTGTTTCAATTATTATTATTAGCTTTTACTTCTGTGGCTCGTTGGAGTTGAGACAAAGCTGTGTGAAAGGCATTAGCCATGTTGCTCGCTGATAGCATAATATTCTGTTTTAGCTAGCTGAAAGGTATTGTTTACGGGCAAATACCACAGCCTTGAAAAAAAGCTTGCATGTGAATTTTCAGTCAAACTTTTGGTCAAATACACCTAAAACAATGTCTAGAATGTGAAATGTTGGTATAATGGTGCTACTTGAAGCCTGAAAATGATCTCCCATAAAAAAAAGCAGATGTCCTGACTGGGTCCTACGTTAGCATTTAGATCCCTCCAGAGTTTTCTGCAAATGGTTTAGGTAAAAATGAAAAAGGTTGAGGTTTTACATTTAGTTCAGTATTACCTGTTGCCTGTGTCCTTGTCTTTTGGGAAAATACTTTACACAAGTAATGGCTCAAAGAGGATTCCTTTTTTTTTTACTGTGCTGCAATTGATTACCGGATTATTTGTGCTATTAATTAGTGTCAACTAATTTTTATTCAATCTCCACATAGGAAATGCTTGTGAAGATGGAATATGGGGGAGAGCAGAATTGCGTTGAAGTTCCACAAAGTGATGAATGAAGGACATGCATACAGGGAGTGCAGAATTATTAGGCAAATGAGTATTTTGTCCACATCATCCTCTTCATGCATGTTGTCTTACTCCAAGCTGTATAGGCTCGAAAGCCTACTACCAATTAAGCATATTAGGTGATGTGCATCTCTGTAATGAGAAGGGGTGTGGTCTAATGACATCAACACCCTATATCAGGTGTGCATAATTATTAGGCAACGTCCTTTCCTTTGGCAAAATGGGTCAAAAGAAGGACTTGACAGGCTCAGAAAAGTCAAAAATAGTGAGATATCTTGCAGAGGGATGCAGCAGTCTCAAAATTGCAAAGCTTCTGAAGCGTGATCATCGAACAATCAAGCGTTTCATTCAAAATAGTCAACAGCGTCGCAAGAAGCGTGTGGAAAAACCAAGGCGCAAAATAACTGCCCATGAACTGAGAAAAGTCAAGCGTGCAGCTGCCAAGATGCCACTTGCCACCAGTTTGGCCATATTTCAGAGCTGCAACATCACTGGAGTGCCCAAAAGCACAAGGTGTGCAATACTCAGAGACATGGCCAAGGTAAGAAAGGCTGAAAGACGACCACCACTGAACAAGACACACAAGCTGAAACGTCAAGACTGGGCCAAGAAATATCTCAAGACTGTTTTTCTAAGGTTTTATGGACTGATGAAATGAGAGTGAGTCTTGATGGGCCAGATGGATGGGCCCGTGGCTGGATTGGTAAAGGGCAGAGAGCTCCAGTCCGACTCAGACGCCAGCAAGGTGGAGGTGGAGTACTGGTTTGGGCTGGTATCATCAAAGATGAGCTTGTGGGGCCTTTTCGGGTTGAGGATGGAGTCAAGCTCAACTCCCAGTCCTACTGCCAGTTTCTGGAAGACACCTTCTTCAAGCAGTGGTACAGGAAGAAGTCTGCATCCTTCAAGAAAAACATGATTTTCATGCAGGACAATGCTCCATCACACGCGTCCAAGTACTCCACAGCGTGGCTGGCAAGAAAGGGTATAAAAGAAGAAAAACTAATGACATGGCCTCCTTGTTCACCTGATCTGAACCCCATTGAGAACCTGTGGTCCATCATCAAATGTGAGATTTACAAGGAGGGAAAACAGTACACCTCTCTGAACAGTGTCTGGGAGGCTGTGGTTGCTGCTGCACGCAATGTTGATGGTGAACAGATCAAAACACTGACAGAATCCATGGATGGCAGGCTTTTGAGTGTCCTTGCAAAGAAAGGTGGCTATATTGGTCGCTGATTTGTTTTTGTTTTGTTTTTGAATGTCAGAAATGTATATTTGTGAATGTGGAGATGTTATATTGGTTTCACTGGTAAAAATAAATAATTGAAATGGGTATATATTTGTTTTTTGTTAAGTTGCCTAATAATTATGCACAGTAATAGTCACCTGCACACACAGATATCCCCCTAAAATAGCTAAAACTAAAAACAAACTAAAAACTACTTCCAAAAACATTCAGCTTTGATATTAATTAGTTTTTTGGGTTCATTGAGAACATGGTTGTTGTTCAATAATAAAATTATTCCTCAAAAATACAACTTGCCTAATAATTCTGCACTCCCTGTATTGTATTGAAGAAATAAGTGATAAGAATGCTGTTATTTGTATTTACCAGCTCACCTATGTCAGACCTTTTGATAAACAAAATTCTAATGAAAGTGAGAACATGTACATTGTTACATCTTTCAGAAAATGTTTTGAAATTGTTCTGATTGCTGTGCTTGGTTTATTTCATTTGCTTGTTTCTTACGCTTCCACATCACTCTTTATTTTACTCCCATCCCTCACTCCATTTTCTGCAAGTTTTGTGTACCACCTCGCCAATCACACAGTTAACAGTTCCCACTATCCCATACACAGTTTCAGAACTATGTGGTAAAATGCCAATGTTAATTAGTGCTAGGCTTTCTTTACATCAGCCAGTTTGAGAAAACTTAAAATCCCATTCGAAGAAATCGTGATTTTGGTTATTAACCTTCTTCTTTAATTCTCTGACATATAATTTGATTGTTCGCCTACCCCAGTCAGGATGCTCATGCTGCTAACAAGACAAGACAAGAGTGCTGACAAAAAAACAAACAAAAACCCTCAATCACCTCCCCCAAAATGCAAACCACAAAAAAACTGATTGACCGAGTTTGCAAATATATTTTATGGCACTCTCTAGTGCTGTTTATGTTTCATGGGATAGCGGGACATTAAAACTCAGTTCAGTTTAATTCAGTTTCTTTATACAGCGCCAAATCACAACAACAGTCACCTTTATATTGTAAGCCAGACCCTGTAATAATACAGACAGTGTTCTGTAATAATACTCTTAAATATGGACATCATACATGTGCATCCAAGTTTGACAGCGTCCTCTAAAGAAATCATGAAAAAGGTTTGACCAAATATAAGTGAAATAAATGTAGATTTTATATTACATGTTTTCTGCTTCATTGGCAAAATTGTGAAGACAGACTTGACAGTAAATCAGGACAACACAAAAATCTATTCTATGCAGTTGTATTCTTACAGTCATACATTGTTTTTCTTAGAAAATATAAAGTTTTAACCCTTGCATGCTGTTCAGGTGACATTTGATCTGTTGATATTTTTTGACAGCAGTAAATATCATTCTTTTAGCATGAAAACTTTTTCTAAAGTATGTCAAAATGTACAGGAGCTACAAATGCTTTTACCCTGAGGCTGTGCGGATTAGATTTGACCCCCATCTATTGAAATACATTTAGATCCACAAGTGTGCTTAAAATCAAGTGAAATAATGGTTTATGTTTGCTTTATGGGACTGTGAGAGTTCAAGGGAGATCTTGACACAGTCTTGAGAACTGCCCAACCACATTTTCCCAGGTTCCTACACAGACAGAACATTGTTGGTCTTTGAAAGATCACGGGGCATCTCAAAACAGGGAAATAATAAAACAGCATAAAGAGCCCTTCACTTACACAGCCTCAATGGCAACATAGCACTCTGAAAGCCAATATTTCCTGTTGCTTGCATCACACAAGAATGGTTTGCTGCTCCATCAATGAGGAGGATCTGAGTGCTGTGACATACATTCGCGCAGTAGAATCAATTTATTCTAAGCTAACTGAGATCAAACTAACTGAGAGTTAAAACAGAGTCGTTGGAGATTCGTAAGACTGAACTTCCAGTGAGCGTGGGAAACAGCGAAAGTCTCACACAGGCAAGGTTTCCTACCACTGCTGTGAATGCACAGACTAGTTTACAATAAGCAGTTTTATGTTTTTTGTTCTAAGTGTTGATTAACAGTAAATTATTATTGATAATTTTAAAAGGTAGTAATAAGGATTTTTTTATGATATAGCCATAATAAATTCTTGTGAAGATTATTATTTGTCATTTATGGCCTGTAAATCTCATTAATCTGAGTTTATTTGTCTTGATGTCGAGCTCTAGAAAATAATTTCTGAATTTTTTTGATTATAAAAAATAAACAGATTAAACATAAAATACTGTTTATTACCGACTACTTTGGGTCAAAATTACCACGAGCATTTGTTTTGAAACAATTAAAAAATTTTCTATCACTTAAAGTAACATCTTTGTTCTCCCTAAGGGACTCTAAAAGTAACTGGGAATATTTTTCTGGTATTATGTTGTGTACGAGTGAAATTATTCCCAAATTACACTTGCTTCATCTCCAGAACCACAAACCTTCCTTTGTTCTTATCAGGAACACTATCTGCATGTTTTCCAAACGTGCATTTTCCAGCTTTAACTTGTCCTGGCACTTGCCATATGCCATATTTAGAGTGCTTGCTTGGCTTATTCTGTTTGAAAAGCCACCAGATGCTCATCCACTGTGACTTTTGGACTTGGGATATAGATGAGTGGCTTGTTTTTAGTCCTTTATTTATTCAGGTAAAAAATCTCATTGAGATTAAAAATCTCATTTCCAAGAGAGACCTGTTCCAAATCACTCTGGACATTGCCAATTTCTCTTGTTGTTGATGGCCTTGTCTTGTATCACAGTTGTCAAAGTGAATCACCCCTAACAACATGTAAAATTTATTAACTCTCTAGACTCTGCATCCCACACAGCAAAATCCCCAGTGTTAAATTAACACTGGAGAGTGTCTATATGGGTCCACACCTCTGAGTGTTAAATACAACACTGTTGAGTGTTAAATTAACACTTTTGACAGTGTTATACGTTTAAAAGTAACCTAGTCAGTTTTGAAGATTAACAATGGCTAACACTGAGCAGTGCTGATTTTCTAACACTGGAAAATAACTCAAAATGTTAGAAATATTCCAGTGTTAGAAAATCAGCACTGCTCAGTGTTAGCCATTGTTAATCTTCAAAACTGACTAGGTTACTTTTAAACATATAACACTGTCAAAAGTGTTAATTTAACACTCAACAGTGTTGTATTTAACACTCAGAGGTGTGGACCCATATAGACACTCTCCAGTGTTAATTTAACACTGGAGATTTTGCTGTGCATGAATTGCTGGTAGAATCATTTCTGTAGCTGTACACACCACTCAAAATCAGTCTTTCTGGGATACCTCCTTCCAGTAAACCTTTTTAAAACTGTTTACCCTCTAAGGTGGTCAAGTTTACCACTATGTTTTGGTGAACTTCAGGATACGGCATAATTTCTAGGTCCTGATGACATTTTCAGCTTAAAGCCCAACTTTATTCTCAGGTGGGGATAAATTACAATTCTTTAATTTAATTGTAAAAACAGTCTTGCTATCATCCTTATCACAGAATTGCTCCTCATTGGTCGTTTATTGGTCTGTGCCATCTGCAGCTTGCTTCCTTCTCTAACCTCCAAAAGTTGATTCTGTTCATCTGGACATAGCGTTTTGTGAGAGAAATGTTTCATCACTCATCCAAGTGACTTCTTCAGTCTCAGCTGACTGCAGGTTTCCCCTGCAGATTAGATAGATTGGGGAAACCTGCAGTCAGCTGAGACTGAATAAGTTACTACCTTTTCAGGTAGTAGTCAGAGTGATTATTAAGACTGTAGCTTCCTCGGTTAGCTCTGTAATAACAAATCATCAGTGTATTCTCTTTTGTCTATTTTTCAAAAATCCAGGGTTCTGCTCAGAGGACTCTACAGCATAACTCAAGAGGTTGGCTAGAAAAAGTAGAAGTGAGCTTTCAAGTTCAAACTATGTAGATAAGGAACAGGCTGAGGCAAAAGGCAGAGTAAATTCAAGACCAAAGAAGCAGAAACCAAGCAAGCAGTGGCATCTGGTAAGTATATAATGAGCTGAGGGGAAATACACTCAGGGGTTGATTACGAGAGTAGATGCAGGTGAGCGGAGGAGAAGGTGATGCAGCAGGTGGGAGAAGATGGGAGTAGCTGGTCTAAAGAGGTAGGGAATAGTTCATTATAGTAACAACAGCATCACAGGTTAGCTGACCACAGCCTGTAGACAACTAAAATCAGCTGATATTTTTGTGAGCAATAATTTAATTAACAACTAATACTAACAGTGTGCAATATACTAATATAGCATGAGGTCAAGTTAGCTTGGCACAATAATAGCTGGTAGAAATGTCCTTCAAAGCTTTCTTATTTTGAATACATTTCAGGGACATTTTTCTCAGCATAGAAAACTTTCTTGACTTACAGAGTAAATGAACAGAATACTTTTTTCAACTTTTACCTGAATTTTTTTTTACAATGTATCTCATCTTAAGTAAAGATGTCTGTCTTGCTACCTCAGGTACACGGTAAACATACACAATCAGACTGAGAAGATACTTAAAATAGTTTGTTTTCAGATTTTGGTTTGTACCACTTTATACCACACACAGCCATAAAGTGAAAAATATAGTAGGAATTTTAAAATAACAATATGACAACCAAACATCCAATTTTCGATCACTCATCCTTGTTTAGGTAGCAGGTGACACTGTCTAAGCAGAGAAGCCCAGACTTACCTCCCTCTGGCTCTCTTCCAACTCATCTGGAGGGACACAGAGTTGTTTCTAAGTCAGCCAAGACATCTCTCCAAAAAGTGCCTTGGGGCCTCGGAACATACCTGGATCACCTCCATTGGCTCCTTGTGATGTGGAGGAACAGAAGCTCTATTCCAAGATCTTCTTAAATGGCTTAGCTCCTCATCCTATCTCTAAGAAAGAGCCCAGCCACCCTTTTATGGAAACTCTTTTTCCCTGCTTAGTATCTGCAATATCATTCTTTCAGGCACTACCAATTCTGTCCATTGTGGACACTCCCATTGAAAGTCTTGGCATCTTCAGGAACTGGAAGTAAAACTGGCCGCATCGTCTGTGCTTAAATCACACTGACTGAAACAAAATATTTCAAAAGAAACTTCAAATACATTATTTTAGACTTTAACGCACAAGAAGGTAAACTTTAACTGGCTCCGACTGACACTTGCAGATTTGCATGACAAAAACGGTCATCACACCTTGTATCCTGTGTACAAACAAAATGTTTACAGAGAGGCTGACCCACCAAAATTACAAGCTTTTCGCCTGACAATAGCAGCAGATTGCTCTGGAGCAGTGGTGTAAGGCTGTGGCAGATTGGCTTGCTGATCAGGTGACAGTTGCAGCATCCGCAAATCTTGATACCAACGGCCAATTTTGGATCTCAGCGCTGAATAAACTGTTATTCATATTAGATAATGGAATAAACTAACAAATGGTTTGGACTGCAAAGAAAAAGGAAGGGTATCCAAAGAGGGCTCAGATCGGCATGGGGACAATATGCAAGCCCTATGCAGAGAGACCGCAACTGGGGTTTGAACCTTGGAACTTCTTGCTGCAAAAGTGATAACCACTGTTCCACTGCATGGCCCTGCTAGTGCTATTATTACTTCAGCTGAAAATTATTTTCCAAATATGTGATAAATAAGTATTTATTATCTTGCATTACCTTAATTTGACAGCTTTGACCTGATTTTCTGACAATAATACTATCTTCTTGTAAAAAATACATTTCAACTTTTAACATACACAGTAGTATAAGTAGCTTTTAATTAATAACCGTATGGCATAATTGTTGTAATAAAATTAGCACATAAACATGTTGCTAATATAACCACGTTATACTATTATAATAATTTATTTATCCTGGTATAAATGGCATTGAGATTAAAAATGTTGTTTTCAGGAGTAACCTCTGTGAAGAGACAGTGGATGTTGTAACAGCTGAACATGATCACACAATAACAATGAATAAACACAATATCCAAATAATACGTAATAAATAATCAAGGTCACTCATATGAAGACCTTTTGGAAAGCTGTGTGTACTTTTGAAGATGAATGCCATCTTAGAGGACCTGCATAGAGAAGTGACTAAGTAGTTAACCAGGCAGCAGCAGCAGTGCCTGAGAGCTGCACCTGACTATTGGCCTCTTTAGAATCTGGGCACCTCTGTGTGCCTCAGACTGTGGCTTAGTTGTGTCTGTGAAAACCAAATCCAAAAATTATAACGACTGTGTCACAGTCATGCATTCCAGTTTTTTGAGCATTTAACAAAAGCCTTTGTTTTATGGAAGCATGTTTTTGCACATAATGCAGGTGATGGCTTACATTATTGTCACTCCCTCTGAATGGGGAGCTTTATCAGGTGTTTGTTTTTCGGTAAAGCCGATTAAATACTAGCTTTTGAGATGAGCAGTATTTCCAGACTACTTCACATAAAACTTCTTGCAAATTTGGATGTGTGATATATCTGCCTTTGTCTCATTCTTTTTAACAAAGTTGGAATAAAGCTACAAGTTTCATTTAAATTTAAGCAACATTTTTCTGATGCCACAATCTTTGTATCACAAGCTCCCAACTACCACCACCAAAAAAGCTGAGTCCTTTAAAATTATTGAAGCAGCAGGATTTGCTGATAAAAATAATTAAGTTGTCTCCATGACTGACACACTATGGATGATGGCCAGATAGCGAGAACAGTGCGAGTGTGTGACAGTGAGAATGTATGCAGAGGCTGACATTTTGACTTTCTCTTTCATTGTGTCTGATGGTCTTTGCTGGACGAACATGATTATAACAGCTACTGTTCCTGCTAAAATGACTTCAGATTAATTAAATGTTGCAGAATAGATTCGGATTCAGGAAATCAGAACTGGCTCCAACAATGAATGTTACATTTCCTAGGAAAAAAGAAAAGCTATACCTCATTTGAGTTCTGGGAATTTATCTGGGCTGAGAGCCAAAAATTGCTAGTTCAATGGAAACACTGTTTTTTCTTTCACTCACAAAGGACCTAAAGACTCTAGACATCCATTAACTGTAGGGATTAGTTCACTTCATATTCTGTATGCTGTGTTTTTCTTTCAATTTTTCCTAATTTACTCAGACATATTTGTTTAAGATTAGATGGGAAGAAATGTGAATGGGATTAGAGTCCAGACAGTACTAGAACATTTATTAAGTGTGACCCACTTGCAATGAAAATCACATGCTATTTTATGTGAGTCCCAGACTCCTGGATAGGACAGGACTCCAGGACAGAGCTGGATATCTTCACCAGTCTATTAAGTCGTTTCCTATCCCTCTCTGTGTAGCAGATTGTGCTGACTTTGGCCCTTTTTCTACAGAGCATGAATGTTTTCTGACCAGTCCAGTCTACTGTTTACATGACCATCTTTTAATAGTTGTCAGAGAAGAACTAACAACCCTCAAAAGTTGTTTTGTTGCGTTTTCAATGAGAGAAAGGTCTCGTCACTCATCCAAGTGACTTCTTCAGTCTTAGCTGACTGCAGGTTCCCACAGTCTTATAAACAGTACATTTGCATAAGGACTGACACTAGCACCACTAACAATGGCCATGAGTTCAGTTTCATGATCATATGTCATATGTCATGACTCTTCTGTGTTGTGCCATCCTCTTTGCCAGGGGTGTTTGGTTTCCCCGATGTATAAATCATGGCAATTCTCCTGGCAACTCACAGCGTACACTTTACTCTGTTTGTGCTGTGGGACCGGATCCTTGGGGTGGAACAATTTTTGGTGCAGTGTGTTTTGGGGTTTGAAACCCACAGAGACACGGTGTTTAAAGAAAATGCAGCTCAGCTCCCGTACTTCTGACGAGGGATCACAAAAGATTTTCGCGTAGGTAGGAGTTGTCCTTGTCTCCTGGATCGTCTGGAGCATTTTTTTTAGGTGGCTTCTTTATTAAGGATGTGTTGATGTGATGTTCTTCTGCTTTCCTGGCCGCCGTATCTATGGGGATGGTGCTTGCTCTGCGTTGTAGATGATGGTGATGATACCCAGTTTATGCTCCAGTGGATGACGAAAGTCAAACCATAAATACAGATAGATAAAATGTTGTTAAACAACACATTAGTGTTTTTTCTTACAGTCATGCAGACTCTGGATTCACTGATGCCAGCCAAAATTATGATGAATTAAAGCAAGAAAGTGTCATTTCATGGGAAATGGATTGGCTATCACAAAGCACAATTTGTATTCATTCTGTACAATGACATTTTAAATCTTTGAGCAACTATAATTATTTGAGTCCTTTCACGGGAGGATACTAATGGGCCTAAAATTACAAATTTGTGCAGAACATTCACATAATTACAGAATCAAGCTTGAAAATGTTTTCCGGTGATCTCTTTGCACCTTTCATTCCAACAAATGCTGCATCTCGCTATGTGTTGACTTGTCTGTTTACAAGGGTATCTGTTAATCTGTTAATACAGCTATACTATTGCCAGCGCTGAGAGTTCAGATATAGGATTCAAAACAAGGTACACCTTATATAACCTTTAATTTTCTACCACACAGTTGTTGACTGGAAGACAACTGACAGAGTCCTTGGCTTTCTGTGAAGATTTCTTATCTGAGAAAATTCTGATTGGCTTTTTTGGTCTCCAATCAGCTCGCTGGCTACTAGCTAAATTCAGTCGAGTGCTTTGGGTTAAACTAGATTAAAACCAACAATGGTCTTAAAAATTATATATTTTGAAATAAAATAATTAAACATACTAGTCAAAAATGTTTTTTAATTTAGTTTAAACCAAAGCACTCCACTGAATTAGGTAGTAGCCAGCGAGCTGATTGGAGACCAAAACAGCCATTTAGAATTGTAGCATCCAAGTCCAAGTCCAAGTCCTCCAACTACACAATAATTTAGTTAGAAGAGAGTTTTGTTATTGCTGTGATTCTTCTGGGTCAGGTTTTTCTGGGTGTACGGTTCATTGATGACCCAGTTCAAATGGCGAGCCAACCCTCCAGGATTCTTTGAGATGACTCATCTGAGAAGAATCTGAAATTCTTTGGGTGAGCTTTGAACTTTACAAATTCTACTTAACTGGTAGGAAAGAGTTGCACTTCACTGCTCCTTTGCACATTCTGCAAGGAGAGACTGTACTGCTGGACTCACACAACTTAAAGGTGTGGGCTGACACTAGAGACACAAATCCCAAGTCAAGTCAAATGCTACATGGGTGTATTTTGTTTATTATTATCGGTTCAGTACGCATGTAAATATTATAATCTGTATCCTAACTATTGAAAGGGGTGTTACATGTTTTTTCTACTTTACAACAAATTAGCAACAAACAAAAAGCATAGCAACTTCATTGCATATTTTGGTAAGTTCCTTTTACAAAATATTACGCTGATCATGGCTATGCTCCTTTATATTTTCAGACTTGTTCAGTGGAGTGCTGCAGAGACACAGAGGTATGCATGACAGAGATTTTTAATTACCCTGTTGGGCCTCAAAATGGATTCACTGTAGCCCCTGTCATAACCAAGGCCAGGATAAAAGCGACATTTGACATGCTGAATGCTTGCTTTAGTTCCCTACGTAGTCTTAGAGAATCCCCAGAACAGGCCTGCTGGCTGACTTCTGTGTGTGTCGTGCTCCACAATAGCAAATGAACAAGCCCCACCTGTCTCCCAACAACTCCAACATGTTATTAACCCCACAACCCTGCAACACTTCACCAGCAGAGCCACAAGAGAAGCCATCAAACCGTAATGTTTTTCTTAATCAAAGAAAAAGGGCTTGTTCTGAAAACTTGAGAAATATTTGTTTTACATTTAAGTAAATAATAGCATTGAACTAGATTTCAAGCTCAAGATTCTCCAAATCAAGTTTAATTTGTTATTATTATTTCTTTCTTTATTGTTTTTATTTATTTAATTTGGTACTGAGTTTATGGTTCCCACTATGTAGTTCCCACAGTTCCCTTTTTTTAAAAAGAAAGGTTCAAATGTCACCAAAAACTCTGTGTAGGCATGGTGATGACACTGACTCCTCCTCCAAAATTACCATGCCGGTAGGAGGAATTGAGCCCTTGAAGCAGTTGCAGAACACAACCATAACAACTTCAAATTGCAGCCAAGTATCCACACTTTGACAACCTAAGATGGGCAAAATCAAAACTAATTAAAATTGTTATGTATATATAGCAGATAAGACGCTGTCTCATCATCAAGGGACTGCTCCTGAGAAAGAAAAAGTGTAAATGGGTGTATTTCTTCCATGATAAGCTGCTACATATGACATACGTAAGTAGCCCAGAGAGAGCTTTACCTCTCGGTGGGACAATGTATGAATGGATGTGAAATCAAAATAAACTGCAGAGTAAACTGCATAGTATTGACTGTCTAAATCAGAATTCTGTGTAAGCTGATGTTGTTCTGTTAGCAACATATCAGCTTGACACATACTCTGTATACATAACCTGTTTTATGAGCTGCCACCAGGGCCTGACAATACATCCTCTTAACCCCCTTCATCAAGTGATGAACTTCAACTGTACACCAGTGCAGCTCATCAGTGCGGCTGTACTCCCTGTTGGCTGTGAGCAATTTCAGTACCACTTATAATTTGTCTTTTAGAATTATTTAACCAAAAACCCAGACTGATAGCATTAAAGCCCTGTACTCCTAAGCTAAATCAGCTTACCACTTCTGTTTTTATTTGCTCCCGGGTTAGTTAAATTCCCCAAGCTCTGTAGCTGAAATGAATGCCTGACGTTGTCATGAGAACACATAAGAAAATATTACTTTCATTTCATTCTTCTAATATAAAAGTTTGTTCTTTGTTCGTGAAGTATGTTTCAATCCTGCTAGCAGATACGTCCATGTTTTTAACAGGTTTCGGGCTGCAAACACCAAGTCACATGAATGTGCTTTTAGCTAGATTGGGAATACGCTCGGTTGACTTATTGAGTTGGAAATTACCTTCACAGTCATTGTTTAATCAAATTGCTAATGTATGGCTAAGTAAACCCAGATAAAGAAAACATATCCTGGGTATGTTTAACTTGCTTTAGAGTACAGACCTCAGGCGTAGTGTTTTCTTCTAATAGACATCACTCTATTACGCAAGGTTAAACGTGTATTTTGTTAAATGGTCATACCAAGTTTGCCATGAATGCAAAGCTGATCAAGTGTTTAAAAAATATAGCATAAACCGCTGAACAGTACAGTTATACAGTCAACTTTATCGTTAAATGTAGCTTGTAGTCCAAGTTGCTTTGAGAAAGCCGTTAGAATAGAAAATGAGAGCATATATGAATTCGACTCCGTGTTGGTGTAATTCAGTTCTTACACCAACACGCAATTTAAACACGCCATTTAACCTGGCAAGGATGTGTTTGAATGGTGGACCACATCTACTACGTTGCTTTCATATGCCTCAGCTCGTTTTCTTTTACAAAAATCTCAAGTGAAGCTTTTAAGAAAAATCTAAACATGTACCACAAATTATCTTTTTTTATCCAGTTTAAGTTTGACAATTTACCTGCCACACGAGGCAATATTGCTGTATCCAAAGTCTTACAAACTGAATCCTGTGGGTTTTTTTTCTCTTATTCATGAGTGTCCTCACCTTCCATTTGTTGCATGTTAATATCCAAGCTGGTGGCAATCATCTGTCAGTGCAAATGGAAAGCAATCCACTGACCCTTTCAGCCCATGTCTATTTCAGCAAAGAATTAATATAGCTCTTTGTGTAGAATGCATGTACATTTTTATTAAGGATAAGAGCTTGGCTGTCCTATGAAGAGTGGAAAAAAGACAGTAGCAATTTCTCCTTTCATTAAAGCCAAATAAATCATTTTTTCAGCAGGCCTTTTGGAGGATCTGACCAGTTTATGACTGACTGATAACTTATTTCTTCCCTTTCAGCCTGGAGGCTTCTCAATTCCACATTTTTGGCAGAAGATCTATCTTCTTAGAAAAGTAGTTTTAAGACTATAGACTAAAAGTAAAACCCAAAAGCTTTCAAACACATCACTTTTTGTTTTGCCCCTGGCTGTAGAAATGAGTTTGGGGATATAGTGTCCACGTTCAGTCTCTGTCTGATGAAGAAAAATCTGAGTCTCTGACTCTAGCTTGTCAGTCTAGTACCCACCGGTGCACCTGACTCAAACAGGCTCTTCTTTACACATTCCTCAATCATAAAGTCCTAACCAACAAGAGACAAAGAGGAAAAGTAGACATATATATACACAATACTATATATTTGATAATATATATAAATTATATATTATACTATATATCATAATATAATATATATATATAAATATATATATATATATATACATACAATATATATATATATATATATTAAAAAAAAAAAAAACACCCAGCACGCCCCTGCGGGCGGTTTATCCTTCAAGCTCGGGTCCTCTACCAGAGGCCTGGGAGCTTGAGGGTCCTGCGCAGTATCTTAGCTGTTCCCAGGACTTGGGGTGAAACCCTCCATGCATGGTAAGGAGCTTTCTTGTCTTTATGTCAGTGGCTTCTATCTCCTCCTTTGGCCAGCCTATTACCCAGCAGGGTACCTGATCACGGGCAGGGCGTACGTGTTGATGGCCCGGATCTTGTTCTTACCATTCAGCTGACTCCTCAGGACTTGCCTGACCCTCTGCAGGTACTTGGTGGTTGCAGCTTTTCTAGCGGCCTCTTCATGGTTCCCATTTGCCTGCGGGATCCCCAGGTACTTGTAACTGTCCTCTATGTCTGCAATGTTGCCTTCTGGTAGTTCAATCCCCTCAGTTCTGACTACCTTCCCTCTCTTTGTTACCATCCGACTACACTTCTCCAGTCCGAATGACATTCCAATGTCATTGCTGTATAGCCTGGTAGTGTGGATCAGTGAATCGATGTCTCGTTCACTCTTGGCATACAGCTTGATGTCATCCATGTACAGGAGGTGGCTGACAACTGCTCCGTTCCGTAGTCGGTATCCGTAGCCAGTCTTGTTAATGATCTCACTGAGGGGGTTCAGGCCTATGCAGAACAGCAGTGGGGACAGAGCATCTCCTTGGTAGATCCCGCACTTGATGGTGACTTGTGCTATGGGCTTGGAGTTGGCCTCTAGTGTTGTACGCCACATCCCCATTGAGTTCCTGATGAAGGCTCTTAGGGTCCCATTGATCTTGTACAATTCTAGGCATTCCAGTATCCAGCTGTGGGGCATTGAGTCATAGGCCTTCTTGTAATCAATCCAGGCAGTGCACAGGTTGGTCAGTCTGGTCTTGCAGTCTCGGCTGACTGTTCTGTCTACCAGTAGCTGGTGTTTTGCGCCTCTGGTATTCTTGCCAATTCCTTTCTGTGTCCCGCTCATGTATTGACCCATGTGCCTGTTCATCTTAGCCGATATGATGCCTGACAGGAGCTTCCATGTAGTACTGAGGCAGGTTATTGGTCGGTAGTTGGAGGGGACCGGTCCCTTCTTGGGGTCCTTGGGGATCAGGACCGTCCGACCTTCGGTTAGCCATTCCGGGTGTCTCTCGTTAACTAGCAGCTGGTTCATTTGTGCTGCCAGACGCTCGTGGAGTGCAGTCAGCTTCTTTAGCCAGTAGGCGTGAACCATGTCGGGCCCTGGTGCTGTCCAACTCTTCATACTGGAGACCCTTTCTTGGATATCTGCCACTGTGATGGTTACTGGACCCTGTTCAGGGAGGTCGCTGTGGTCTGCCCTCAGATCCACTAGCCACTGAGCATTGCCGTTATGGGTTGCGTCCTTCTCCCATATGCTCTTCCAGTATTGCTCCGTCTCCAGCCTTGGTGGTGCTGTTCTCTTATTGTTCCCTTGCCACTGAGAGTACACCTTTGCTGGTTCTGTGGAGAACAGCTGGTTTATTCTCCTGCCTTCTATCTCTCTGGTGTACCTCCTCAAGCGGCTGGCCAAGGCTGTGAGTCTTTGCTTGGCAGTTTCCAAGGCCTCAGGTATGGACAGCTTGCTGTATTTCTTATGCACCTTCTTTGTCGCACCTTTCTGCAACTCCGTTAGTTGGCTAACCTCCCTCCGTGCTACTTTGATCTTGCCCTCTAGCCTCCTTCTCCATGGAGGGTACTGCCCCTTGTGGCTGTTCAACTTGTAGCCAAGCATCTCACTGATCACTGCTGCCGTATTGTAGATCAGCTTGTTAGTGTCGGTAATCGTGGTTGTAGGTATTGTCCGTAGTGCTGCATTAACATCATCTAGCAGACCTTCTGAGGGTACTTCACGTAATCTATATATACACAATATATATATATATATATATATATATATATATGACGGTCTGTACTGGCACAAAATGGCGCTAAACATGTTCTTAAAAACTTTGAATTTAAACACCTATTTCTCAAATCCAGGCCACCCCTCCCTGAGCCTGGTTGTGCCAGAGGTTTCTTGAAGGGAGTTTTTCCTTCCCACTGTCGCCAAAATGCTTGCACAATACAGCATGGCTAATAAAACCCATTTGACTTTGAAATTTTATTTTACTATTATGAATAAAAGGATAAGGAAAAAAAATCATGCAAATTGCTTTCGTAGATCCCAGGCCATGATGCCAGTCATGGGCCAGCTTTTGTATAGTGCACATTATATGCACATTAAGCTATCAAACAATTTTTGTAATGTTGATTTTTGTTACATCCACTGACCTCCACTGACTGGGCTCTATTTACTAGGAGGGAGTTTTACTTTTCTTCTCTTGTTTGTTTGCAGGCCTGTTGTCACACCTTAATGCACAGCCTAAGTCACTTCTTCCTCATTAGTGGACTAAAAGCCTGAATAAAAAAAGCCATACTCATTCACTGCCGTGGGTGGGGCATCTGTGAGGTGGTGATTCTGCTGCTGTGAACTGTAATCCTGTGTACCCAGCACTTCTGTGGTTAGATTCTGGCCAGCCAGGGAGTTCAGGCATTGCACTCTTGTTTTGTTAGTTGAGAATTGTTTTTTTTTCAGTCAGAGACACTTTTTTGTTTGTTGTTTTGACCTTGAAGAACCCGAAGTCTATAGCTTGCGTTCTCTTCTCTTTAAGTCCCGTGTGGGACACTGAAATTGTGAAAATAAATTACTTTAATACTGAGACAGGTTTGTTCTTTGGTTTTAACAAAGCAAAGGACCCAAAACAATAAAATTTTGTTTTTAATAAAAAAGTTGTCTACGCTATCTTCGGCTGCACCAGCTACAGGGGCCTGGCTAGCTACGGGTGAATGAAGGGTGCGAAGCCGAGTCTCCAATTCAGTAATCCTGGCCTCCAGAGCTGCAAATATGCTACATTTGTTACAGGTATCATTACTGCTAAAGGAGGCCGAGGAGTAGCTAAACTTCTGACACAATGAGCAGGAAAGTGCAGGAGGGACAGGTGAAGTAGCCATGGTGCTAACTAGTCAGCTACGAGCTAAGCTAGCGAAACAGTAAAGAGACAGTGAGAGAATCCTCACTGTCTCTGTACTGTTTCGGTAGTGAGTACACAGAAAGTGTCCTTCGTATGAAGCACGTGAAGATTATACTATGAAAAAAGAATGTATTTAAAAGTTTTTAATTAAATTGCTAAGCAGATAAGCTACCCAGAAACACCCCAGTGTTTGAGCAGGAACAGGAAGTGATACTCTACCACAGAGCGAGCGAACACCAAGTGATATTTGTGTGCATGAGGGTGGGAATGCATGTTTGTGTCTGTGTGTCCTTTTGTCTGTGTCTATGGCTGTATCCCAATTCAGGGTCCGCAGCCTTAAAGGCCGCATTTCAAGGCCGATTACGTCACAGCGGCGTGCCGAAGGCTGTCCCAATTCAAAGGCTGCTCGAAATGCAGCCCTGAAATGCGTCCTTCATTTCCCTGAATTTTAAGGCTGTGGCAGGGTAGACTTCGTGGCCCAACATATCCCAGAATGCATAGCGCAACGGTGGGTGTGGATAATTTTGCCGAGAAAAAACGGTGAATGAGGGGCGGCCGAAGAGTAAACTTTAAGTAAGTACTGACTATTATGTCACTTATTTATGTGCAAATGTTTAATAACGAAGAACATTAAAACATTACTGTTGGCCACATGTCGGCAAAGTTATGTGACATTAGTGACGTTTGTACTAACTTGGTTTTAAAGCCTTTACTTTAAAATACACGCCGTTCAATAGTTGAGCTTAATCTTACAGAGAATGATCAAAGCTCATGTAAAAACAAACAAACAAATGAACAAAAGATTTTCTCCTTAATTTCTGTCAAACAAAGCTGTATGACACGTTTCCAGCTGTTAGTATCATGGTTGCTAGGCAACCTGGGCAGCGCAACGGAGGCCATTTCACAAGCCCTGCACTTCCGGCCTTAGCGGTCTTTGAGTACGCGGCCCTTGCGGATCGTTGAGGCTGCGTACTTTAAGGCTGCAGACCCTGATTTGGGATACAGCCTATATGTCAGGTCGGGTCTTAGACTCCACCTCTCTGGGAACTCCCAGGCCCTCCAAAGTATGGAGGCCTATCTCCCCTCACCACACTCCTTGCCGGTGGCTGATGCCCTCAGGGGTCGGTGCATTGGTGGTTCTTGGTGTCCGGGGCTGGGCGCTCGGGTATGTACCAGCTACTGTCAAGTGCCTACTTGGCAGGGCCTGGTCTGGCGCCTGGCGCCTGTTACTCGGTCAGGCCACTTCCGGGGCGTAAGGGGCCCTCGGGCCTCTCAGCCTCTGGGCCTGCAGCTCGGTTCACTCTGGCTGCCCCCCTCTGGCTTCTGTTCCGTGGCTGCTGGGTGACCCCTCGTCTGGGGCTCTCCTCACCTCTTCCCAGGACGGTGGCACGGATGCCCCTCCGGTGGTCCTCCTTGGGCTCTCGCACTCTGGGGCCTCTGGATGTCTGGGGCCTAGTTCTCCTCCATGCCTGCTTCATGCCCTGGGGGACGGGGCTATGGCTCCCTACACCCTCTAGCAGACCGTTACATGGGGAAAGCTTTTGAATACAAGTGCGCTGATCCACACAGGTGTGCACATGGGTGTTCACTGTCCATAGACACAAACTACACCTTTCTTGGCTGCTACCTCAAAGCACATTGTGCGCTGTTGGTCCTGCGTGCATTTACTGCTGTTTACACTTAGCTAGATTAATGCAATGGTGTTGTGTTTATTATGTTGCTCTCTTTTTTTTGCTTGTTTTTCTCTTCTTTTTCTCTCAACAGGTGATCCAGGAGTTTTTTTTTCCTTTTTCTCTTCTTTCTTTCTCTTTTTAAGTGCCCTTTCTCACTGTCCCTCTTCCCCTCTGTTTTTCTTTTCCTTTATCTTTCTTTCTCCCTTTCCTATCCCTCAGTCATGTCTGTCCCGTCTGCAACAACTGAAAATAAAATAAAATAAATAATAACAACAAAGGTTGATCAAATGGACCAATACGGCAAGGCCGTGATGATCCACTTGGTAAAGTAAATCCATTGGGTATCCTTGCTGGCTTTCAGACAACAATTCTGACAGCTAAAGAACCAAATGGGACAGGTAAACAAAACAAAACAAAAAAAAAGGAGGCACAAATCTTTTAGTTTTCTTCTCTGATATGTTGAATGGGATGATTCTCCTTCACTGTCTGAGAAATGTATTTATGCCATGCTACGGATGGATGGCTGTCTTACCTGTGACTAAGATACCAATTACCAATTACCAATAAGGTGATGTCTTCACTCACACATCCTCCTCCCAAGTCAACAGAAATGATGCTCCACTCTCAGCCTTTCTCATATGTAAGGCACTACAATTCGTGTTTTTAATTAGCTAACAAACTATGTACTGTTCCACAAAGAGGCTGGCACAAAAGCAATATTAAAACTCATCACTTTGCTAGAAAATTGTGTATATAATATCAAAAGTAAAAATAATCAATCTGAAGAAAAACATTCCTCCACAGCAGGGGGTGGGAGGGTTAAGCTTTAGCTTTCAGCTATTGTTAAAACTCTGATCAATTTTATTTAACTTGGGCAGTTTAGTGGTTTGAGTAAATTTGAACATGTCATAATTAAATTGAGATACTTGAATCTCAATTTATTTATGACATGGAGTATGCAGTAACATCATGCTAAATTACAAAGCAGCACTAACAAAAAGGATGGGATGAGAATTCTGAAAGCAAACAAACAGTTGTTGATTTGCTGTCCTTAGATTAAGTTCTCTCCACATGTAACAGTAACAGAAATGATGCATTTACAGGTAAGAATGCAGCTAGGAAAGATTAGATGGTAATCTGTAGGGTGATTTTAAAAAAGGAAGCACATGAAGGTAGATTCAATGATTAAATGGTGGGAAATGAAGAAGGAAGAATGTTGCACAGAGTACAGGGAGGACTTGAAACACGCTCTGGGTTGTATGAAAAAGTATAACTGGGAGAGCACAAATGAAGTGCTGAGGGAAACTGCCAAGGAGGAAAGAGGACAAGGAGATTTGGTGGTGCAATAAGGAAGTACAGGAGAGTATTCAAATGAAGAGGTTAGCAAAGAAAAAAGTGGAATAGTCACTAGATGAAGAAAGTAGACAGGAGTACTGGGTTGCTTGTCCTTGTCCTTGAAAACACAACAAGTTTCGATCACGAAAGTTAATGAATTTCCAGCGCAGTACAATGCTCCCTCTCTCTCTCTTTCTTTTGCTTGTTTTGTAATACTAGCTGAGTTCTTTTATAAGGGCAGACTCAAAGTTGGCACCTTAATCTGAGTGCAACTGTTCTGGACATCCCGTTGGCTGAATAATTTGTTTCAACAACATCTTAGCTTTAGTTGAAGCAGTCTGATCCCTGATATTGCCTAAGCATATTTAGTAAACATATCAGTATCAACCAAAATATACTGATATGAGTCTACAGGTCTACTTAATATAAGGAAGTCTTATAGATCTTCCTTATAGGTCAACTAAATACAGTGGGGCAAAAAAGTATTTAGTCAGCCACCGATTGTGCAAGTTC
>NW_024583907.1:26015-41028 GCF_018398535.1 Haplochromis burtoni
AATATAAGGAAATATAAGGAAGTGGGCAGGGATAGCACAGTAGGTAAAGTGTAGAAAATAGAGAAAAAAGAAAAGAAAGAAAAAGAAGAGAATAAAAGAAAAAAGAAAGAAAAGAATAGAGGAAAAAAAGAAGAAAAAAAGAAAAGAATGAGGCTTAATCTAACAGATCAAGCAGCAGCCAGTGTTGCTGTTGCTAAATGGCAAAAGCTAGAGCCTTCAAGGACAATAATGTTGTCTTTAATTTATTGAATATTAATGGCATTATTTAAATAGAAGCTTCACCTGTAGTTGTTGATCACAGCATTTGCGGAGGTAGCATATCTGTGGGCACAGCGGCATACCTATTCACTTGCTTTTTTGGTTGAATTTAAATTTCTTGATTTCTTTTCAACACAATACATTTCCTTTTTTTGATATGAAGACATAACAATTTCTATTACTATTGGCTGATTGGTTGATTTCATTTTTTTATAATTCTGATCTGGTATGGCTCCCCTACAGGCTAACTGATTTGAGGTGAGAAGGTGGACTAAGAATGACACGGCAGGAGGGAATACAGAAGTTAAACCTTACGCGATGATGCAAGGCTGAGTAAAACAGAGAAACTAGTGGAAGATTTCATGAGAGCACGTTGACAAGAGACAGGAACTGGCAACACCCGACCCTGTTGAAGGGTGTTTTTTAATGTCTTGATTTCAGAATCACACACACACACATATGTCTACTGAGCAAAAAGCATGAAGGAGACAGAGGAAGCAGTTTTTTCTCTAAAATCTTCCCTAACTTTGCATCTGCAAACCCACTATGATTACCCTGTCAGCTAAACATGTAAATATAATACAACAATAATTATTATTTCAACTTATAAACACCCCTAAAAATCAGAAAATTTATATTCTTCAACGTAAATGTTGGTTATATTTTATTTTACAAAGTGAGGCAATGTTTTCAAGCGGAGTTTGATGTTTCCTTATACATGAAAGAATGAGTTCCAGTCACTTCCTTAAAGTAAGGAATACAGATTATTAATTTAACACTGGTATAAGATTGGTAGTCAGTATTGGCAGAAACCCACAGCCAAGGTATCTGCAAAACTGGAAATACTAGTTGAACCAGTGTCATCCACAGAGAGTTCTTCCTTCCTACTATCCCCAAGCGCATCCTCCTTCCTAAGTGATATTCAGTCTTGTAGTTCTCTCTCTCATGTATATGTTGCATCCTTACACTACAATGTCATTAAAAATGTCTGTAACAAATACACACAGCAGCAAGAACAAACCAAGCTGCTGTAACAGACAATCAAAAAGCCAGATGAGAAAAATGTGAAATGTTTTTCCTGCCAATTTGAACTTCATTGTGTGTCTCTCTGTTGGCAAACTCAAGCAAAATTGCCTCAGCATCAATTCCAATATCAGGATAGCTGTTCATCACTCCAATTCCACTCAGTGCTTTTGTGAGTCATCATATTTCTGAGATATGTATTACAAATATCATAAAACAGCTGAGCATTGCTTGAATGCCAGATGTCACTAATGTCACTCTGCATTGTTCAAGCTCCATAGCAGCATTAATGTTTGCAGACTCTGAATCTTCACTTCACAGAACAGTTTGTGTCTCATCTTCTGTTTTCAAAAGCTTTAAATATTTGTTATTTATTTATTTCTGTCCTGCTCCTTTGCTAGATAGGTGAGCGAAATCCAACAATGCTAAAGTGGTAATTCATCCCAGAAACATTGACTGTGTAATGATACAGTGAAATAGTCTTTGTGTGTTCCTGAACACAAACTGGTTCATAAACTATAAAATGGCTTTACAAGTGTATTCTTCACCCCTCCATTTGGCATCTGTCTGTTTTTCTTTTTTTTTTTCTATCAACATCTTCAATTTATGTTATGTCGTTTAGTGTCTCATGTAAAGTGAGAAATACAAGCGCAGATTTGATATTGACTGGGTGTCAGATTACCAAAAGATATGGTGACAGCTTTGATTTCTACTGTGTTAAAAACAAAATTCAATCCCACTGACGTCATGACTCTCTACATTGACAGGCAATGACTGATTGGACTGCAAATAATTAGCCCTACTTGTGCTGATGGATTGGACCTGCCTTGATAACTACTGTGGCAGCCTCAGATCTGGTCTCCTACACTTCCCTTTCTCTTTTTATTATTAAACTTGATTAATTTAGACGATGGATTTCAGAAGATGCTGCTTTGTTAATTAAAAGTTTTATGACAAGCAGTCAGTGATGTCCAAATGTCCTGTTGGGAATATTGTTTCACTGCCATTACCGTATAATTAGTTCTTACTAAATGTGTAATCACTACAGCCCACACTCTGTTCCTTTCTGCCTCTCTTTCTCTCTGACTCTTTAGTTGTTTTGGTACCCATTTGATTTTAAGTAGTGTTTTGGTGTGCAAGCTGCACTCCAGCCTAAATAACAAGTGGTCCAAATATATCTGATAAATTTGTAACTGCTGCACGGTGGCACGGTGGTTAGCACTGTTGCCGCACAGCAAGAAGGTCCTGAGTTCAATTCACAATCAGGCCGGGGTCTTTCTGTGTGGAGTTTGCATGTTCTCCCCGTGTTTGCGTGGGTTCCCTCCGGGTACTCCGGCTTCCTCCCACCGTCCAAAGGCATGCAGCTTGTGGGGATAGGTTAATTGGATAATCCAAATTGCCACTAGGTGTGAATGTGTGAGTGAGTGTGAATGGTTGTCTGTCCTTGTGTGTTAGCCCTGCGACAGACTGGCGACCTGTCCAGGGTGTACCCCGCCTTTCGCCCCATGACAGCTGGGATAGGCTCCAGCGCCCCCCGCGACCCTGAAAAGGATAAGCGGAAGCGAATGGATGGATGGATGGATGGAAATTTGTAACTTTTGAGGACTGCTAAAATAGATAATAATAATACATAGTACAAATATTATGACTTATAGCATGATAATATAAAGCCAAAATGCAAGAACAGATGAGAAACAAATTCACTGACATAATCAGTCTGAAAAGGATTGCAAATCCTTTTTTTTGGGGATCATAATAAGAAATAGATGGGGCAAAAATGGCATCCAAGGAAGAGTTCCAAGGTGATGAGACAAAAATTTGAAGGGTTTGTGTGCCCTGAAGCTCAAGCACATTCGGGTTATGTAGCAGGACAATGATTTGAATGCCACCCACAAAAATACAAAAAACCAATAAACAAACAAATGTAGGTTTGGGAGTGGCCTAGTCCAGACTTAAATCAGACTGAGTTGCTTTGTGTGTATTAGATGCCATTCCTTCAAGACTGCTTTAACAAGTCCTACCATTAATTAATGCTTCAATCTTAAATATGGTCAGTATATTTCTATTAATGGGCTACGTACCACAGTTCTTTAAGTGGGCAGTAATTAAACTATTACTTAAAAAGCCATCACTTGTCTTAGCTCATTATAGGCCAGTATCAAACCTTCACTGTATCGCAAAAATTCTTGAACGAGTAGATGTAAAACAGTTAACTGATCATCTGCAGAGGATTGTGCTAGGACCAATTCTTTTTACATTATATGTGGTTCCCTGAGGCAGTATCATTCAAAATATCATATGGGTATTATATGATACCCAGCTCAATCTGTCAATGTCACACACACCAGGGCTATCTTAAAGGTAAAGACCTGGATGACCTCTGTCCTACTTCTAAATTTAGATCAAAATGAGGTTGGTTTAAAAATCTTAGAAACGGTGTCTAACCAGATACTTACTCCGGACAGCATTACTTTGGCCTCCGCTGAGAGGAATCTTTGAGTTGTTTGACCAGGATATGTCAACAAACATGTAGGACTGCTTTCTTGCATTAAACTCTAAAATGAGTTTAGTGATGCTGAAAAATGAGTTGATGGATTTAATACTTCTAGGCTCAACTATGGTAATTTATGATTATCTGGCTGTCCTAAAGTTGATAAGTGAGGGTACTGACAAGGACTAGAAAGAGAGCATATTTGTCTGATATTGGCATCCTTTAATTGGCTCCCTGTTAAATCCAGAATAGAATTTAAAACCCTTTTTCTCCAGTGTTGGTCAAGTTACTTGAAAAAAGTAATCAGTAACTAATTACTGATTACTTCCCCAAAAAAGTAATCCCGTTACTTTACTGATTACTTATTTTCAAAAGTAATTAATGTTACTTAGTTACTTAGTTACTTTTTAAAAACACGATTTACAACCTGAATAGGTGATAAAGCGATAGATCTTTCAGCCCAATTCTACTTTTTCTGCATAATCCATCATACAAAATGTAATCAAATGGAAAAGTCTCTTTTTAAAACTTGTTTTATTAGTTTTAATCTTTTAACTTTATGCATCAAGCAAAAATTTAATTATATGCAACATTCTCTGACTTGAATAAATTAGTTTAACATTTAAACCTATTTTCTGCACATTCCAGCACATAAAATAAAATATTTTTTGTGTTTACACTCACTCTTTCAAATAGATGCAAGTAAAACACAGCAGAAAATAAATAAAGTCAAAGACTCAGCGGTCCTGTTGCTCTATTTTCACCTGTAAAGCAGGACTGGGGTAGGCGGAGGTTTACCCTGGTGCAGGTGTGCCGCGGTCAGTTGAAGAATCCGCGAGTTTCTCTGTGAATTTCCCATTACGTCGTTGCGCACTCGGTGCTTGCTTGGAAGTTTAGGGGTTTTTTTCGCTGTAAAAAGAAGTTTTCTTCCCACGCACGATGGACGCTAATGTTTTTGTCACTTTTTATGGAATCAAACTCAAAGTAAGGTCAGTACTTCCACGCTTTAAACGCTGCACGCTCATACTCTCTCCCACAATCGATATATGATCCACTGTTGATCTGCACACAGCTGTTGTCACCAACGGCGTCACTGTCATGAGACATTCTCCCAAAAAATCATGGTTTTAGTAACGCAGTAACGCAGCGTTCCTATGGGAAAGTAACGGTAATCTAATTACCAATTTTGCAATAGTAATCCCTTACTTTACTTGTTACTTGAAAAAAGTAATTAGATTACAAGTAACGCGTTACTGCCCATCTCTGTTCTTCTCACATACAAGGTCTTGAATAATCAGGCTCCATCTTATCTGAAAGACCTCATAGTAACATATCAATATAGCACTTAATTGCTGGTTCCCAGTTCCTAGGATATTTAAAAGTTGACAGCTTTCAGGGCTCTTTTCTGTGGAAACAACTCCCAGTTTGGATGTGGGAGACAAACACCCTCTCTACTACCAAGATTAAGCTTAAAACTTTCCTTTTTGACAAAGCTATAGTTAAGGCTAGATCAGATAAACCTGGATCCTCCCTTAGTTATGCCTCAGTCCAATAGGCTTAGGTTGCTGGGGTCTGATTCGTGTTCACTCACCTTTTTCACTCACTATTTGTATATACACACACTCACCACTCTGCGTTTAAGCATTAGTTATTATTAAATGTGTGTTTTATCTTTTCGTCTTCTTATAAACATCAACCAGATGACAGATGGCCGCCCTTCCCTTAGCTGGGTTCTGCTGGAGGTTTCTTCCTGTTAAAAAGGAGTTTTTTCCTTCCAATTGTAGCCAAATGTTTGCTCAAAGGGGGTTATTTTGTAACACACACAAAAAGATTCTAGGTCTGACCAACCATCTCAGCTGTGGGCAAAAAGATGACAATCAATAAAATTCTAAAAGGTAATTTATTAACACAATAATCAAAAGGTAAAAGCTAAAACAGTCCAGTGTCCCATTTGTGGATTAAGTAAAAACACACAGTCCAAGGCCAGAGCCAGCTATGCCACAACGCCAGTTGCACTCAATATGTTGACTTCAGCAGGGTTAGTGGTTGTCCTCTGAGACCCACCACCCTGTCATGTGACTATCCGTGGGGGTCTAAGTGCTAGATAGCCAGTGGTCACTCCAGCCTCTGCAACTCAGCTGCCTTTAGGCTGTGGCATATAATAGGCCCTGGCCTGCACAGAGAGACGAAATAACACCTTCACTATACAATTTACAGCGCACAACCCAGCCATCCCAAACATATCAGGTTTCATCACATTACATACCTGTACAGAGAGACAAAATAACATAGCAGTGTTTGTAGTGTGGGCTATAAGTAGACTAGCGTTTCACTGCAATCAATTACACCTGCCTCTAATTAGTCCAACCCCATTACAGCCAATGGCTCACCAGAAAGGGGACACACACACACACGACCACTCCCAACCCAGTGCAACTTCACACAATAATATGGCGATGAACAAATACAGGCACTTTGATTGTTCAGGACTTCACTCTATTATTGCAAGTATCTTTAATGTACAATACAAAGGACCTTGAGGTGACTGTTGTTGTGATTTTGTGCTATATAAATAAAACTGAACTGATTTGAATTGAATCTGTTTATGTTCAACCCCCCACCCTCTAAATAGCATTCATAAAAAGAATTTCAGTTTGCCACTGTGTTATTGTCTTTAGGCGATATTGATGAAAAAATTACCATCTAATCCTCTGATACACAGACACTGTGAAGGTAAGATTCTGAACAGTAAACCTAAACACAATCTCCCCTGAATTGCCCTCTGCAACATTTTCAGCAAGATTTGGTAGAGGGGTGTCATTAGACACACTGCTTTTACAGTGTAGGAAGCCTCCATTTGAATATTTGTTTGTGTGTGTGTTATATCAAGTTCTTACTGAGCAGTGTGAGCAGTGTTTAACATGTGTAGCAGAAATATCAAGGAAAAAACACCACCATTAGTCCTCACTGATGAGCTTCCTGTATCTTGGATTGTTGCGCCTTGATTTCCTGAAGCCTCCAGGCAATATAATGGCCTCTTGCTAAGACTCTCTCCTTAGTGACATTCATTTACAGTACACATATTAATTTTTGTAGGTCCTTTACCCTACAATATACGGTGACTCTTGTTGTAAATTGGCACTATACAAATAAAACTAAATTGAACTGAACTGCTAATACTGTTCTGTTATAACTGCAGAGAAATGACATTTCAGCACCCTGTTGGTTTATGTTCACTGATGTATTGTTTGTCCTAAACTAAATGTCCTGTGCCAAATGGTTTGAAAGTAATACATATAGCATTATAACTCAGCCTAAGGCAAATATGCTGTGGGGCCTTTGTTGGTTCATTGCGTTCCAATAAAACAACTCTTGCCTGCTGAGATTTGGACTCTGTGAGACCTCTCAAGGTGTATTGTTGTATTTGTCACTAATACAATTTTTTTTCTCAGCACATCCTCTACATCTGCTTCATGGTTTGTTGTTTCCTGGGTTTATGTCACAGTTGTCCAAAAGGTCTTAACACCTTCAACTTCTCCAGGTTTCAGGAAAACAAGAACTGAATGTGCACTCTTTTTATAAAAGCGTCTCTATTTCAGCTGGTGTGACTGGAGAAACACCACTGTAAAAGAGTAAACGAATGTCTTACTTTCTGGTCCAGAGAAAGTCACATTTTATGAACTGCTGTAGTTCACCAAGGTTATTCCCTACTCTTCTCAGCTGACTGTCTCCAGCTAACTCTTTAATGATAAACTTCATCTGTCAGCTTATAGTGTAAAGACCATGCTGCATCTGCACTGTATCCATACTATCAAAAAATGTTTTATGCTGTAGTAATATTTCTAGGTTTCATTTCAGTTTTATATATTTTAGTGTTATATATTTTGGAGAATATTTTGCTTTTTGTCTTTAGAAAGATACTTTTAAATTTGGAATTGGTGCAAAAGGAGCATATTAATATTGCTTTCTAGGGATTAAACTTGCTCTTGGCTGCACTTATCAACATCTTCCTATAAGAATGTGCACTATATTGCCATAAGCATTCCTTGCCTGCCTTCACAAGCATATGGACTTTAGTGGCATCCCATTTTTAATCCATGGAGTTTAATATACTGTTGGTGCATCCTTTACTGCTAAAAAAAACCTCTTCTGGCAAGGCTTTGTACAGAGTTTAGGAGTGTGTTTATGGGAATGTTTGACCATTCTTCCAGAAGTGCATTTGTGAGGTCAGACATGATGCCTGGCAGTATCTACTCTAATTCCACATCAAACTCACTCATCCATGTTTATCCACTTAATATCCGCTGTATATTCCACTTAATGTATATAATGTTCTCTCTTTTTGCACAGTCCGGGAGCGTGTCAGGATACATTTCACTGTGTGTTCTACTCATATAACTATTCATGTGACAAATAAAGTATCTTGAATCTTGTGTGATGTAGTCACCCTGTCATGGTCCCTGTGCCTCACCAGCTGATCCTGTATTAGGCAACATGTTTTTTTCTCTCTTTCTCTCTCTCTCTCACCTGCCGGGGCGGTGCTCATTATGGGCTCCCCCCCCTGGCCCACGCACCTGCTGCCTATCGGGATGATCACAAGGCCGATTTAAGACAGCAGCACTGTGTCACTCGTCACTGGATCGTTGAGCTATCAGCGTCAGTCGCTCAGTAGTTTGAGAATCAGAATCTGTGAGTTCTTTCCGTCTGTTCGCCTCTAACTAAAGTTTCTGTGTACAGATCTTTCCCGGACCTTTCCCTGCCTGCCTGTCATCCCGTGGACGAGTGAGTGGATTTGTGTTTCCCCAGTGTGGGGAGTGAAGAGAGAGAGCCTTTGGAGTGCGTCTGATTCCCGTCTTTCCCCTCACATACCCCGGAACCCTGGACCCCCCTCCCCTCCCTCCAGCACGTTGTAAATAGCATCACCTGGTGTCGTTGTGTCAATAAACTGATTGTCAACTCTGTAAAGATTCCCGGTCTGCGCCTGAGTCCGTTAACTAAAACGTGACAGACCCCAGTGGTTTGTGGTATACTGTCCCGTTCAATGACAGGACTGAATGACTATTGGCCTGTAGCCCTCACCCTGATAGTTATGAAGTGCTTTCTAAGGCTGGTTATGGTCCACATAAAGGACTCTACTGATGTCACAACAATGAAAAAAATGGGACCAATAAGACAGTAGTAAACAGGAGTCTGTGAATCACCCTGTCACACAGGTTGAGGGATTGGAAATATCATTCAAGCAAGAGATTTTATAGATTGTTCCATGAATATAAGTGACTGCATATAGGGTATAATGTAATATGCTGCGAGCACAAATTACGAATATATCATACAAGAATTGCAAAAACAAGATGTAGGAGAGAGTTTTATGTGTGTGTGTGTGTGTGTGTGTGTGTGTGTGTGTGTGTGTGTGTGTGTGTGTGTGTGTGTGTGTGTGTGAGAGAGAGAGAGACAGAGACAGAGGTCACTTTGGTGGATTTATTAAAGTGCAAAAAGAAAAAAAGACTTAATGAAAAAAAAAAGTAAAAAAATCAAACTTCAGACGATAATACTGATTAATTGTACCTTCCAGTGATATAATTTTCTTTGCACTTTTATGTTTGACATTCTTAATTTTAACAAGGCATTAGGCAGGGACTGAGTGGTTTGCTTGTAATGAAACCATGATCTAAGTGAGGATGTTGCAGTGTGGTGTTTTTGTCGTAGTCTCAGTAGAATTTAGGCTCTTTAAAGAGTGACTTGACCAACAGGGCTACAGCAACCTGTGCCAATCCAACACAGAAGTACTCCAGGCTACAGATCTTCAAAGAAGTTGCTTCCAGAGCAGACTCCCAGGTTAAAATCAAAAAAGAAAATGTTTGCAAGTAAGTTTAATACCTGCTTTTAGTTGTCACATGTTGCTCAGTCAGTAATACCAATAAACACTGGGTATGTGACAGTTAGATTTAGATGCAATAGTATTGTTTTTGCTGCTCTCATAGCCTTTTGACAATATAACAAGGAATCTCATAGTATGTCAGAAGAAAACTAAAGTTTATCCTTTTTCAATAGTCTTTCAGCTCACCTACAGACCTGAGTGCCTGGGTAGCATTACTTAGCCAAGGCTAGATTCAAGAATACTTGAACAGTTGGAATTAAACAGAGAGACTAAGGTTACGTTCACACTGCAGGCGAAAGTGCATCAAATCTGACTTTTTTGACCCTATGCGACCCATATTTGATAATGGGCTCTCTTTTTCCTCAGTGTCCTTCTTTCTCTAATTAATTTGTCAAAATTCTGTTGGTTACGACTGTACAGAAATTGATAGACTGCTGCAACAACACCTACTAGCTCTGTAGCCACCATTTTTACTTCTGTAAACAGAGCGTGTGTGTGACATCTTCTTTTACGCATGCGGGCCGCTTTGAGGGCCGTGAACAGTTCACACTAGAGCGCGTTTGCTGTCACATTTTATTTGTAGTGTGAACAACCAGACAAAAAAAATTGGATTTGATCAAAAATCGGAATTGAGCATTAAGACCTGCAGTGTGGACGTAGCCTTAGTGGTCAGCAGTCAAATGAGGAGAAGACCTGTGAAAAATGAGGGCATGATTACTATTTTGATAAGCAGAAAAACATCCAGCAGTACTCAAGATAATCATGCACAATTGATTTACAGGCAATGAGGTTTGACAGGCTGACATCAAAGAGATTTTGCAAATATCACAGTGTTGTGACTGAAAATTTGCCATCACAAATTTAAGTTTCAGACAGAGACAGGCCACTGGACAACAGTAAGTCCACGTCTAGGTTCATGTAAGTACACACAGCACAAGAGTAGACAAGTTGATTTAAAACACTTGCAGTTGAAAGCTGACGGAAACATCAGATGTTAGCTGCTGGCAGTTGAAAATGTCTTTAAAGACTAACCCTCTGCCTAAGCTGGTGTTCTGTAACAATAATTACAGTCTGAAGGGGCAAGTTCAGAAAAAGGGGTCAACTTATCCATGTTTAGCCAAGTTTCTGTCAAAGGAAGCCAATCCAGCATTAACAGGCCCTAAATCTGATTAAAAGCAAGTTGCTGATTGACCGGGATGCATGACCCAGTTGGTGAAGTAAAACTCTTCTACCTCTGCGAAGAGGAGGCAAGTGATGCATTGGAAGCTAAACAGGGAGATGTGGAGCCACATGTAGGATCTACTGATAAGAAGGTAATGTTGACAGATACACTTTCTCTATGCTCCTTGTGTAAGATGGATGTGAAACAGTCCAGGTATTGTATTTTATACAATACACAATTTTTACAATGCACAATTTCACAGGTGGTACTGTATGGCATACACTTAACTTTTGTTTTGTACCTTTTGATATGACTGCATGACCCTTTCTTTACAAAATGTTTTAACAAGAAAATTGCTAAATACAGTGTTCATTAAGCATTAGTGAGTTTAGACCTTTTTCGGGGGTGCTCAGGCTCCCTAAATTTTATCAGAGCCCACTCTAAACATTGGACAGTGGATAGATGTGCAGACGATGTCTTGGGTTCGTCGATCAATGACCAATTCTGGACATCTGTATGACATCCAACCATGACCTAACCTGGACATCAATCCAGTTCAACATTTGAACTTTGGACTGCCTAATTTTATGGACATCATATGAACATCTATGACAGGTGCAGGACATTTATATGATTAATACATGTAATATTTTTATTTATTTATTCACTGTTCTATTGTGAAGAGCTTTGTAAGAGGAAGTGAATGGTGTTGTGATCAGTAGCCTGCCATGGAAAGTAGGAGAAGTGTGGATGTATGAACCCAACTATCGACTCGACAGTCTTTGTTTGTACGCACATTTTGGCCTGTGAGAAGATGACATTTCTGCTCCAAATCCACCACACAGCTGCTCATTTTTGTCTTAGCTCAAGAGTCTCCGCCATCTAGCAGATGTCTGCTAATCACTATGCAGTCCTTCACACATAACTGTTTCTGGAAACATGAGCCTATACATGTAGAAGCATTATAAAAATGACGCCTAAAATAAGTTTGACATTGAAAAGATGTCAATCATATTTGAACAGCCTGTATATGGTGGTCCTACGGACAATAACACTAGAAGTTTAATAGACGTCAAAAAGAAGATGTCGCCTGAAGTTACAAAACAACCCCCTCAGTGGACCAAAATTGTACAGCCAAAAATGACTATTAAAACACGTCATTCTGAAAACCAATTTACACAGTGGGCCCCTTAAAATAACTAATAGCATATTTTAGTATTATTTTCTGGAATTTGTCGTTGCTGCTTGTCATGGATTGTCATCAGTAATAAGACTTTCATTGCTGCGGGAGAAAGACGACAAAGAGGGAATTCCATGACACACATCAGTGATCCAGATTTAAAACACACTTTAACTGAAATACAGCAAAAGTTTAAACTGCTTTGATTGTGTGGGGACGTTACTGTGACTTCTAAAGTATCTGCTTATTTTTGTTTGTTCTCTAAATAGTGTCCAAAGCGCTAGCGAATGTAGTTGAACCTTCTGATTCACTAGTCTGCTGGTATGCCAAAGAGTCGATGTGCATTATTATTTTAGCTAAAAAATTGTTATTGCTGTTCTGATTGAATCAAGCTTCACTCTTTGATTACAGTAAAGCTCTAGATCCAGCTGACAAAACATCAGAATGATGTTACCTGTCTGTCCCGCAGCAGTTTGTATTCAGTGTGATATTGCAATAAACTGATATGGATCAGTTCGTTTTTTTATTCACTGTAACACTTAAATTTAACAAAAATGATAAAGCTGTAGTTTCTGCTTTACCCACATTCATTGATAATGATTTTACATAGCTAAGCAGTCTGTTGTACTATTACTGATTGTGGATCCCCCACTTACTCTTATAATAATTATTATAAGATTATATTTCTGTCATTTTCCAGTTTCTAGTTGAGTGAGGAGGGTGGAAACACAGAGTAAGAGGACAGGGAGATTGTACAAGAACAGGGAGAACAAGGGCGCAAATAATGAAGTTAGTTGGAAAAACAGAAGTAATTTTTCATGTAGTTGATGGATGATTTGAGTGCTTTCCAGTACGACACTTAAAAAGGTCTGTGGACATTCTAAAGAGAACATATTGATATGAAGTGTGGCAATTTGCAGGATCCATACCACTCTAAACATGGCTCGAACAGGATGGTTGCCACTATATTGATGTTCTTTAACTTTAACTTTGCCTCATTTTTTATAACTGAACACACTGCTAAAAATGGTGGATTAGATTAAAATCTCTGATTATTGACTCTAAATTATTCTTAGAAATTACAATAGGCCCATCCAATTAATTAGGTTGCTTTTGGAGGTAATATTTGCAATGTCTATCCAATTGAATTGAGATTTGCAAATGTAAAAAGGGTTGATTACATTTGGACACAGCATATTCCATCAAAAGTAATTAGAAGACACCGCATGCATGACATTATGATTGGGAGCTAAACTCCCCAAACTAAGTATAGTTGTAAATTACTTTTCAGCTTTTAGTTTTGGCATCATTGTACCAACATAAAGTGAAGTAAAAGAAAGGGAGAACAGTGAGGAATGTTGTCTGTGACCCGGCCATTTCTAAGTGACTGGTCTCCCTTCTCTGTCAGACTGCAACTAATGAGAGTGACGTCTCCCTCATAAAAACCTGTGGGAAAGCCATCTCTAAGCTCCTGTGTTGGCTCTGAAAACTATTTGCTGTGCAAATTCCCAGAGATTGGATTTGAGTACCTCCTGTGTTGGTTTACCTACTTCCAATGACTGGGCAGTAACATGCTGTTCATACGCTTGACCAAACTTCTCTCCCTGTCTGTCCTCTTGGTTCTCTTGCTTAATTTATACATCCAGGTTTCTCTTTGTCCATATAATTTTTGTTTCTCTCTCGCTCTTCTTTCTCTCAACTTTCAATTATTTTTCCAGAGTCTTCCTTTGACATTTTTCTCTGTACATCTGCGTCCATCTACGTTAGCGTAATGTAACTGGGAGAATGAACAGGAGAAAGATCATTCAGCAAGTGATGTAAATAAAAAAGAAACCATGTGACATGTAGCTGTTTATTCTCACACACTCTCCAACTCAATTTGAAGTTGGATCAATAATTAGACGGCTTTTAGTGATCTCGACACTAAACACGGCATTAATTAATGAAATTAATTTGTGATGCGTGCTTGAAGAAAGTTAGAATCCCAAACAGCTCTGTTCAAAAAAAGAAAGCAGTTCACTGGAGCCCATTTAAAGGGGCCCAAACATAAACCCAACTGAACACCTCTGGAGAGATCTAAAAATGACTCTCCACTGACATTCCCTCCCTGGATCCTCACCCTCTATCTCACCTGATGGTCATTCTGGCTGATTGCCCCTGACGCCATTTAAGGCCTCTTTGGAGTGTTGGTCCTTGCTTGTACTATTCTCAGTTAGTGTTGCCTGGCTATCAGTTGTTTTCTTCCTTGTGCTTCCTAGTTGACCTATCCAAGATGGCGGCACGCACGGGTGCAGCGGCTCTTAGCTCTCCAGTTTGGTGCTCGTTTTTACTTTTATTGTGGATATTTTTGAATGTTTGCAACGCCACCATCTCTTACAGTTGCCAGAACCTAATTGACCTAGGCTTTAAATATAGTTTGTCTGTTTCTGGCAAATATCAGCGAACACACAACATCCTGGAGGAGATAGCGAGACCGCCAGGGTCACCGTGGATGGTCTGCCCGCCCAGCAAGCGTAGAAGGCAACGGAGGGAAAGAAAGCAGAAGAGGGGATGCCGGCCGGGCTCAGACACTAGGCTACGCAAACATCCACACCGGCCAGCACTTCCGAGCCTTTTCCTATCGAACGCCAGATCCATCACCCATAAATTGGACGAGTTGGAGCTACAGATAGCCACCACGAGCTTTGCACGTAACTGCAGCATTATTCTTATTACGGAGACGTGGCTTCACCCGCTGATTCCCGACGCTGCAGTCGAGTTAGCAGGCCACACGCTACACTGGCATGACAGAAACAGCAACTCAGGTAAAAGCAGAGGAGGGGGGCTATGTGTTTACGTGCATAACGAGTGGTGTTGTAACAACAGGATCATTCACACACACTGTTCTCCTGGCGACTTTTGTTGTGATTTGGCACTATATAAATAAAATTGAATTGAATTGAAATGAATTGAATTTGGAGGTTCTGGCAGTCTCGTGCAGACCTTTTTACATCCCGAGGGAGTTTACAGTAGTTATTGTGA
>NW_024583908.1:0-8590 GCF_018398535.1 Haplochromis burtoni
AGGCACAAGATCCATAGAGGCTGGGGTCTATCACACCAGGCAAGACCCCAGGTGCAGGCTGTGTAAAGATGCCCCAGAGACAATCCAGCACATAACAGCAGGGTGCAAGATGCTAGCAGGCAAGGCATACATGGAACGCCATAACCAAGTGGCCGGCATAGTGTACAGGAACATCTGTGCCGAGTATAACCTGGAAGTCCCGAGGTCAAAATGGGAGATGCCCCCAAGGGTGGTGGAGAATGACCGAGCTAAGATCCTGTGGGACTTCCAGATACAGACGGACAAAATGGTGGTGGCTAACCAACCGGACATAGTGGTGGTAGACAAACAGAAGAAGACGGCCGTAGTGATCGATGTAGCGGTTCCGAATGACAGCAATATCAGGAAGAAGGAACACGAGAAGCTGGAGAAATACCAAGGGCTCAGAGAAGAGCTCGAGAGGATGTGGAGGGTGAAGGTAACGGTGGTCCCCGTGGTAATCGGAGCACTAGGTGCGGTGACTCCCAAGCTAGGCGAGTGGCTCCAGCAGATCCCGGGAATAACATCGGAGATCTCTGTCCAGAAGAGCGCAGTCCTGGGAACAGCTAAGATACTGCGCAGGACCCTCAAGCTCCCAGGCCTCTGGTAGAGGACCCGAGCTTGAAGGATAAACCGCCCGCAGGGGCGTGCTGGGTGTTTTTTATATATATATATAGTATATACATGGGTGAATGTGCAGTAGTAGCAGCAAGCAGGTGAATTCTGTACATTAATAAGAATAGACATCTGACTATTTTACAGGATAGACAATATAAACATATTTAAAATTAAAGGAATTGAAATGTACATTGTGCCTTGGTTTAGTGTCTGGAAGAGTCCTGACTCAGTCAATTATAGATGATGTGAGAGGGCGGGTGTGTGTGTTTAGGGCACGGATGGCTTGGGGATAGAAGCTCCTCTTGAGTCTCTCTGTCCTTGCCCGGAAGATGCGGAACCTTCTACCAGATTGCAGAAGTTGGAACAGTTTGTTGCCAGGATGGGACGGGTCCTTCAGTATCTGCGCTGCTCTAGTCCGGCATCTCCTGGTGTAGGTGTCCTGAAGCGGGGGGAGAGCAATCCTGCAGCAGCGTTCTGCTGTACGGATCACTCTCTGGAGAGCTTTTTGGTCCTTCACACAGCTGTTCCCGAACCACGATGTCATGTTCTGTGTGAGGATGCTCTCCACAGCGCCTGTATAGAAAATCCTGAGGATCTTTGGAGAGACCCTGAACTTCCTCAGTTGTCGTAGGTGATACAGGCGCTGCCTAGCCTTTTTGGTCTGGACCTGAATGTGGGCAGCCCATGTCAGGTCTGAGGAGATGTGGACACCAAGATACTTGAAGGACTGCACCCTCTCCACTGGAGCTCCATTGATGATAATGGGCTTGTAGTCTCTGTGCTGACCCCTTCTGAAGTCCACCACCAGCTCCTTGGTCTTGCTGACGTTCAGCTGGAGGTGGTTGTCCTGGCACCACGATGCCAGATTCTTCACTTCATCCATGTAGGCCGCCTCATCGTTGTTGGAGATGGCACCCAACACCACTGTGTCGTCAGCAAACTTCACAATGGTGTTGGAGCCATGGGTGGCCACACAGTCTGAAGTGTAGAGGGAGTAGAGCAGTGGCGAGAGGACACATCCCTGAGGTGCTCCTGTGTTGATGGTGATGCTGTTGGAGAAGCACCTGCCCACCTGAAGTTTTATTTAATATAATATAATCTAATAACTTTAATCTCAGCCAAACCAATTTACTCACGAACAAATAGAACACTGAAAAAAGCCAAACAATAACATTTTTAAGTTATCTATGACTTATATATCATGTCTGGAATTCGCTGGGCTGTGCTATGAATTCTGGGATATGGTTTTTCAATTATGTTGTCCGGGTGGAAAATTGGGAGAAATTCGGGAGAATGGTGGATTTTCGGGAGGAGCAGTGAAATTCGGGTTGGCATGTATTCCGTCTATTATGCTGTCTATGTATGGTAAGACATAAAAGCAGAGTGCCATTGCCAGCACAACAAAAGTATTTAGCTATTCGTTGAAGCTAGCATTTAGCATAGAGCCTACTGCATCCTTTGTGAAAAGGCCTTTATTTTCCTAGCAATATATACCAGGTATGTGTGCCCAAGTACTGCAAACATACAGATTATGAATAATCAGGCTTGCATATGGGGCGCCGTTTGCAAAGTGAAACATGCTGAAATTAACGGTAACATTTTTCCACATTTAGCTCAAAACCTTACAAAAACATGTTTTTTCGACTCATTTTTTACAACATTTAGTAAAATATTTGTAACTTTTCATATTTAAAACATGTTAAATTTAAATATAAATGTTAAATGTTAAATCTAAATAATATATTTAAATCTAAATGTTAAATCTAAATATTATATTTAAATCTAAATATTACATTTAAATGTTAAATCTAAATGTTAAATTTAGATTTAACATTTAGATCTAACATGTAACATTTAGATTTAACATTTAGATTTAATAGTTAACATTTAGATTGAATATTTAGCATTTAGATTTAACATTTGAAATTGTGTTTCTAATATGAAAAGTTACAAATATTTTACTAAATGTTGTGAAAAATGAGTCAAAAAAACATGTTTTTGTAAGGTTTTGAGCTAATTGTGGAAAAATGTTGCCGTTAATTTCAGCATGTTTCACTTTACAAATGGCGCCCCATATGCAAGCCTTAACCAACACCGCTACCCTGTCGTACAAATATGGTCATTTAAAAAAAAAAACTAACATGAAATTGACCAAAACACTAATCTTGAAGCTTCACATTGTGAAGACATAAAACTACTGGTTGACATCACCGTAGATACATTGTACAAATAAAGTAACCAGGACCTGAACATCAACCTAAATCTTTTATAAACAGTGCAGTTCATGGCAGGGACTTTAGGAGCTAACTTCAAAAACTACATTTAGTGAGTTTACTTGGGTTCATCACATGTATTTATATAATATAAATGCAAAAGCTTGCTAGATTTATGTATGAAGTATAAATGTCAGAAAACTCCTCTTATTTATGTGAAAATTGGTCATACAAGCCATCATACCGACTCATAAAACCTGTTGCTGTATGTCTCCAAACAGAAGGAAGATTATCTTAACTGATTTACAGTTTTTAAAATTTACTGTCCTCCTGTTGACTGACACACACGAGTACACAGCACATAATGCTATAACATTTTATGCTAGGGGCACTACGTGTAACTGATATCACCTTTTGTTGCTTGTGTGTGTGTGTGTGTGTGTGTGTGTGTGTGTGTGTGTGTGTGTGCGTACTGTCAGTGTGCTCATTGGCAGGAAATGGAGCTGAGAGTGTTGATTGTGCCTTTGGATAGGGACTGAGTGACATGAGAAGAATGGTGGAGGCTGGATTTTCGAGGGATGGGGGCTGTTGTTATGGAGCCCTGGGGCAGACTGAAAGACGTGTTTTGACATGTGGCTCTTAACTCCTGTAATCCAGCTTGATCTGACCGCTTTACACAGCCAAACACCTACTGTATTTTTCAATTTATCATAACAAGCATAAACAGAGCAAGAAAGGAACCTTTCTAAGCCACAGTCTAGTTAGTCAGATTTACCAGTCTTAATACTTGGTATGCACCTGGTGTACTTGGCAGGCTACACCAGGTGCATGTTTATATGCTTGAAGCACAAATGTTGTTTTAGCATCATTTAGTGTTAAGGTGCCAGATGAAATTAGACCCTAAAACACATGCTCCAAAGCTGTAAAACATTTTTTACATTAACAAATTATTGCTGTATTCATGTTAAAGAAATATTATAACTACCATGTGTAACCCAGGACCATGGCTGGACTTTAACATACAACATTTTAATTAATTAATGAAAAAGAAATACATTGTTAAAAGAGACATTAAAGCTCCAAAAACAATCAAGAACAGCTTTTTATTTCAGCTTTTTATTTTATTTTTATTTCTATCTGGGCTAAAATTTCAGAGGTTCGTGTAGTTTCAGAGTCTGTGTTTGCCCAACCTTGTTTGAAATACTTTTCATACAAAGTCAAAAAAAGAAAACCATGGCTTGATGTTACTATTTAGTCTGTCAGATTTATGTGACACTAAGTTGCTGACTGTATTAACAAGCGGAAACACTGTGTTGAATGTGTTCCATTCATGTTTATGAGTAGAAGAATGTTTTCACACAATTAATTAAACATACAAAGATACATGACCCAAACATGGAGAGAGTACATTATTTATTTTTAATAAGTGTAACTTTAAACTTCTGCTTGTTAGCAATGAGGTGCAGGAGTAAGGGCTGACGTTTTTCCCTTTATGTACACAGACCTGTGACTTTGACTCAGAGAACAGCAGTAAGAGCTGAGTACAGAACTGAGGTTCAAGTTACTTGAAAATAGTAATTAGTTACTAATTATTCCTCTAAGAATGCAACTGTTACTTTACTGATTACTTATTTTCAAAAGTAATTAGTTACTTTTTAAAAACATGATATGCCACTGAATACATAATAAAGGAACAGACCTTCAGCTCAATTTTATTTTTGAGCTGACTACACCCACACATAAGCTACAAGTGCTACAAAACACTTGTTTTACTTTATTTGTTGTTTTCTATGTTATTTTCTATACTCAGAGTTAAGTATACTCGTATGGAGGCATGTGACACACGACACAGGAGCTCTAGTTTTACACTACAACTTTATTCACCTCCAAACATGAACTGAGCATATTGCGCCCAAACACAACAGAACCCTTCCTCCCAGCTTGGGTGTGAGTGGGGCCCTCTAGTGGGTCGCCACACACAACCCGACCGGTGAAACCGCTCGCACATCCTGTTAGCCTGCGGGTGGTATGCGGTGGTGCGGTGGACCGTGACCCCCAGGCCGTCAGCCATGGCGGACCAAAGTTCCGACACAAACTGAGGGCCTCTGTAAGAGGTATTGTCAGCAGGGTGACCAAAACGCGAAACCCACATGGACACAAACGCCCTGGCCACCACCTCAGCTGTCGTGGAAGCCAGGAGAACCGCCTCCGGCCACCTGGTGGTGCGATCCACCACAGTAAAAAGGTGTGTGAAACCCTGCGACTGTGGGAGCGGTCCGACCAAATCGACGTGCACATGGTCGAAACGCCTACCAGGTACGCGGAAAGGTTCGAGGGGCGCCTGAGTGTACCTGTGGACCTTCGAGCGTTGGCACGGAACACATGCAGCAGCCCAACCCGTAGGCATTGCCATTTTACCTTTTAAAGCAGCATAGAGCGGTTGTAACAGGTGAGCAGCCCAGGGAAGGAAACGATTATAAAAACTGACCATCCCCAGGAACTCCTGTAACGCTTTAACCAAGGCTGGACGCGGAAAAGCTGCGACAGCTTGGACCCTGTCCGGCAACAGGACCACACCGTCAGTGGAGATGCAGTGCCCCAGGAAATCCAGGACCGGCAAACCAAACTGGCACTTCGACGGGTTGATGATCAGGCCATGCTCTGCTAAACGCTGGAAAACCTGGCGCAGATGAGATTTGTGCTGTCCCGCTGAGCCGCTGGCCACCAATATGTCATCCAGGTAGACGAAAACGTAAGGTAGCCTGCGCAAAACAGAGTCCATAAGTCGCTGAAAGGTCTGGGCGGCACCTTTCGGTCGCCACCACCCGTCTGGCTTGGGCACCATGTGAAGTGTAGAGGCCCAGGCGCTGTTCAAGTGCTGCACAATGCCCAGGCGCTCCATAGCCGCGAACTCCTCCCGAGCGACGGACAATTTTGCGGGGTCGAACACCGGGGGTCTGACCGCTCAACTCCGTGTTTTGCTGCCGCGCTGTAGAAATTAGGAGTTGACAGTGACGGAAACTCTAACAGCGAATGCTGAAACACGTCTCCAGAGGCCACTAAATTGGCCTGGATGAGGGGGTCGGCGGCCTGGGTAAAACAGGGTAGTGAAAAGAACAACAGAGCGTCGTTGAAACGTCTGTGGGCAACATCGACTAACAGCCCATGGGCACAAAGGAAATCGGCGCCTAAGATAGGCACAGAGCTGGTAACAACAACAAAGTTCCACTAGAATTCCCTGCTGTGGAAACTAACAGTCACTAACCTTTCTCCATAAGTTGCAATAGGAGAACCGTTAGCCGCAATCAGCCGCGGGCCGTGGCCTGCCACTAAATGGTCCGTGGCGGTGGGCAGGATGAGGCTCTTCTGGGAGCCACAGTCCACCAGAAAACAGCGCCCGGAGCATGAGTCTTCAATGAAGAACAGCCTTTCCATATCGTCAGCGACTGCGGCCACCACAGCGTGGTTTCACCTTACCCGGAAAAAGAGCAGGGTGGCAGGCAGCGACGTGCTCCGGCACCAAAACGCTGATGGTAGAAACAAAAATCTTCCCCGCCATGCCGCTGCGTAGCGATTCCTGCCATCAGCACCAGCTCATCCGCTCCGGAGAAGGTTGATGGGGGTGTCGCCGGCGGATCCACTGCCGGGGCGTGCACTCCGAACATGCGGGAGACCAGCAGGATGCGATCCGCCTCTTCAGCCAACATTTTTCTTGTAAAACAAAGGGGGGCCTAGCAAAAAAAGTTTGGGAACCACTAAATTAACCTAACCTAACTCTAATAACTGCATGATTTTTAACTGTGGTCAACTCAAAGTAATGTCAGTACTTTCAAGCTTTAAACGCTGCTTGGACGTACTCTGTCCCGCACTCCATATGATCCTTTTTTGATCTACACACATCTGTTGCTGCCACGGGCGTCGTACGCTCGTACATCATTGTCATTAGATATTCTCACAAACAAAATCACGGTTTAGTAACGCAGTAAGACAGCGTGCTTACGGGAAAGTAACAGTAATCTAATTACATTTTTGCAATAGTAATCCATTACTTTACTCGTTACTTGAAAAAAGTAATGGGACTGCCCATCTCTGCTTAGGAAACATCTGATGTGATGTTGACTAATTTGAAAACAGTATGAAAGGAGGAGATGGTGGGTTCCAAAGCAGCTTGCAGCTGTGCAGACAAGAGCAATTTATTTAGGGGGGCCCCTTAATGACATTTGCCAATTAGATGTATATGAGGGCTTTGGCTGATTTTGGCTTCCATTGGAGCTGGACTTGATTTTATGGCCTGCAAACACTGTGTTTGATTTCTGTATAAATCAAATATTTGGTGGCTTTTCAGTGTAAGTAACATTATTAGTAGGGTTTCTTCACCCCACGAAAGGAACCAGCTTCTGTCAAGTGTCCTTGGGTGCCTCTAGCCCCCATAGTTAAGAACCAGTGCACCTTACAAATCAGATCTGAGCAGGAGCATGTGGTTAATGGCTAAGAATACACATGGAAAAGTAACAAGGTGACAAACCATTGTGCCACTGTTTACTTGCAAGTGCCACACACACTCGCACACATATCTACAGCTCTATCCTCCACTCTACTCACACTTCCTCTCTCTCTCGGGTGCTTTCTGGGTAATGTCGAGTGACACGTTTTAAGCTGGAACTGTCAGCCCTGTGCATGTACCACTGAATGGCAGGGCCATTGAACGCCAGTGACAGATATACGCATACACATACACTTAATTTTACAATCTATACATACATACCCCCCCCCCTCCCCCGTTACTGTCACTGGAATACTTCAGAGAGGCCTCAGTCCAATTTGTACTCAGATAGCATCTGCGCGCACACACTAACCCAAACCATCCATAAGAAGTAAGCACGTGGTGTCATGTGCAGACAATCGCAAACACAGAGCTGACCTTGGTTGTTATAAGGCCCCCGTTTCTGTGCGTGCTTGCGTGTATTCGTTCATGAAACATTATCTACCATCACCCCACCACTTCTTCTCGTTCCCTCCTATCAGCACTCAGATCTTCTCTCTCTGTCAGCTGTGAAGCAGTCAGCAGCGCGTCCAGCCAGCCAAAAGTGGAGAGAAGAAGGAGGAGGAAAAAAAATCTGGAACATGATGCTCGGCGCTGTCAGGAATCTCTTCTTCGCTGACATTTGGATTTACACATCTCATTTTCTTGAGTGACAAAGTACATAAACACACGCTTCAAGTTGAGGAGCTTGGCAAGCTGCTCCCTTCCAGCGCACACACTCATGCAGACACACACACACGCATACATCCATACAGCCCTCACCATTTTTTTTTTTTTTTGGATGAATTTAAGAAAGGGGAGGGGGACAAGACATCTAGTCTTTGATCCATGCAGCTCGTGTAGTCTCGCTATGCTAGTGATGAGCGATGAGTCAAGTCAGATGGGGGATTTTTTTTTTCATTTGGAGCGTTACAGACGGTGGTAATAGGGAGGGGGAGTTAGCCGCAGGCTGCCTTTGTCCTACATAGGACTTCTCCAAGACTCCAACCAAACTGTGTGCGTACAGGAAGTGGCTCGGCCTGAGCCTCAACCAACCCGCTTCCTTCATCGTGTCCTCCTGCCTGCTGACAGCTTAAATGATGAGGTGACACACACCTGTCAACTGTGAGCCTGACACACCCTGACAGAAATACACAAACATCAAAGTGTGTGTGTGTGTGTGTGTGTGTGTGTGTGTGTGTGTGTGTGTGTGTGTGTG
>NW_024583908.1:8610-9810 GCF_018398535.1 Haplochromis burtoni
AAGCGCTATATAAATCCAATCCATTATTATTATTATATATATATATAACTATGTGCTGCAAAAGCACACAACAAAAGTGCAAACACAATAGAAATAGAAAAAAAGTTCAAAAAGCAACTGTTTTGGGGGAGACAATAACATGACAGCAGAGCTACAGAAGTGACGCTTACAGTAAACGCTAATAACGTGCAGGTTTCTACAGGTGTGTGTGTGTGTGTGTGTGTGTGTGTGTGTGTGTGAACCAGAATTTAAGAACACAACTGCCCTGACCTGTATTTACACAGGAAGCAGCTGTGGCATACCTGAGAGCACAGTTTCATCTTCATTTTCCTGCAGGATTACTCAGCTTGTGTTTGACACTCTGACTATAAATCAGTCATGACTGTCTGGCTAACACCCTGACAGCGACAAAATCACCTGTAAGTCTATTTGCGAATGCCAGGAATGTGACTTGCTGTTGAAGCTGTACACAAAGTGCACAATAAAGCTGTCAAAGTTATAAACAGTGTGGCAGGGCTCTGAACAAGACTTGGCCCTGTAAAGTTTGTGTAGCGTTGATATAATGGTTAGCTCAAATGTCAGGCAAGTGTTGTCACTTTGTGCAATTGGATGTCAGCTGGTCTGATGCTGTAAATGTTCTTTTGTTTTATCTGGCCTACTTTCAACAGTCTCCATTCAGCTCAGTGCGGCTCAGTATGGTGGACAAGCAAAAACTGCTATGTTTTCCATTCATTTTATTATAATCTTTGCATGAAATCTTAACATCCCTTTTCACTTTGTGAGAGAAATTCAGATTGTTTGAATTAAGTGACCCTCTAAAATTACATTTTAAAATATCTAGTGTAGTGCAAAAGTTAAACTGTGATTCTTTGTAGTGACCTGCAGGGGGCGATTCTGGTAGTTGAAAATAAGTTTTTCTTGTATTGAAGTATTGGCCCTAGGCTCCCTTGAATTGTGGCTAAGGTGGTAATGGTTAAATCACCTAGCAACTCCACAAACCAGTGGGGGGTGACATCAGAACAGCTACATCCACTCATACAGTCTATGGTGTGGAGGAGCATTCTGGACTCTGGGAAAATGCCATATATACAATAATTATATATTAGCAGCTGGATAGCACCACAGTCCAGGATGAGACAACGAACATCCAAGAATACATTGGGAAGATGGCCCCAACTGACCGAGTGCTCAGTGAATACC
>NW_024583908.1:10262-22955 GCF_018398535.1 Haplochromis burtoni
TCAGGCAGCAGAAACCCAAGAAAGAGGAGGGAGACGAGGAACCATCATGGAAGGACAGGCCCCTGCACGGTATGTACCACCGGCAGATAGAGGAGGTGGCTGATATCCAGAAATCCTACCAGTGGCTGGACAAAGCTGGACTGAAAGACAGCACAGAGGCACTAATCATGGCAGCACAAGAACAAGCTCTGAGTACAAGATCCATAGAGGCTGGGGTCTATCACACCAGGCAAGACCCCAGGTGCAGGCTGTGTAAAGATGCCCCAGAGACAATCCAGCACATAACAGCAGGGTGCAAGATGCTAGCAGGCAAGGCATACATGGAACGCCATAACCAAGTGGCCGGCATAGTGTACAGGAACATCTGTGCCGAGTATAACCTGGAAGTCCCGAGGTCAAAATGGGAGATGCCCCCAAGGGTGGTGGAGAATGACCGAGCTAAGATCCTGTGGGACTTCCAGATACAGACGGACAAAATGGTGGTGGCTAACCAACCGGACATAGTGGTGGTAGACAAACAGAAGAAGACGGCCGTAGTGATCGATGTAGCGGTTCCGAATGACAGCAATATCAGGAAGAAGGAACACGAGAAGCTGGAGAAATACCAAGGGCTCAGAGAAGAGCTCGAGAGGATGTGGAGGGTGAAGGTAACGGTGGTCCCCGTGGTAATCGGAGCACTAGGTGCGGTAACTCCCAAGCTAGGCGAGTGGCTCCAGCAAATCCCGGGAATAACATCGGAGATCTCTGTCCAGAAGAGCGCAGTCCTGGGAACAGCTAAGATACTGCGCAGGACCCTCAAGCTCCCAGGCCTCTGGTAGAGGACCCGAGCTTGAAGGATAAACCGCCCGCAGGGGCGTGCTGGGTGTTTTTGTTTTTATATATATATATATATATATATATATATATAATATATATTCATATAATCATAATATAAGCTTATGTATAAAGATCGTACTATGACCAGCTAGATCTGGGGCTTCCAGACTTACAGAAAGAACAAAACTGTGATGGTAACCAACCAGTACATACTGGTGGTGGACAAGCAGAGGAAGACGGCGTAGTGATGATGTAGGGTTACCAATGACTAGTCAGGGCTAGGAAGAAGGAACATCGAGAAGATGCATTGAGTACCAAGAGCTCAGAGAAGAGCTCGAGAATATGTTGAGTGAAGGTATCAGTGTAATCGGAGCACTAGGTCAGCGACTCCCAAGCTAGCCAGTGCCCAGCGATCCCAGAACAACATCTGAATCTCTGTCCAGAAAGCCAGTCCTAGAACAGCTAAGATATGCGCAGACTCCTCAACTTCCCAGGCCTCTGGTAGAGACGAGCTTAAGATAACGCTGAGGGCGAGATGGATTTGTTTTGATATCGGGGCGACCTGGCTCAGGGAGGTTGGGAAGCTTATCTGTAACCGGAAGGTGCCGTTGATCCCGGCAGCTCTCTGTCCTGGTCGTTGTGTCCTTGGGCAAGACACTTTACCCTACTCGCCTACTGGTGTTGGCCAGAGGGGCCATCGGATATGGCAGCCTCGCCTCTGTCAGTCTGCCCCAGGGCAGCTGTGGCTACAACTCGTAGCTTGCCTCCACCAGTGTGTGAATGTGAGAGTGAATGAATAGTGGCATTGTCTCTTGTGTGTGTGTGTGTGTGTGTGTGTGTGTGTGTGTGCTTTTGCAGCATTTCTTTGTAGTTGTAGTGCATTTGAAATCTCACAGCCAGCGTACATTTTATTAAACATGAGTTACTACAATCTTGAATTCAGGGTACCTCTAAAAAAATATGAGAAATTGTAATGCTCTTCGGCTGAATGTCTGTAACAGGAAAACTTGGAAATTTATTTGCAAACCTACTTTTCTTTTTTCTTTTTTTAAGAAATGAAGCGCGTTTTGTGGCACGCGTGTCATCTCCTTAGTTTATTTAAAGCTAGTAGCCCTTACCATCAAAGGTAAATATTGTTGTGTTGAACAAATTATGCTGAAACATTAAACAAGGTTTTTTTGAATGGTAAAAACTCAACGAGGGCACAGTTATTGCCACTTCACTTCTGTTTATCATAAGCCTTTTAGATGTTCTCTGGTATTAAACAAGGCAACAACAGCTTCAAGGAAGCACTGGACGTGAATGCTGACATGATGTGAATGTCTTCAGCAATAATTTCCCAGTAGATGCTTCTAGCATATGTAATTTGTATAAAAATAGTCTCAGTGGGCTGTGGTCTGTGTTCAGATCTTGCTATACCCTTAGGCTCCCATGAAATTGAGATCTGCTGGTTACTCAGCAGACTCGCTGCACCAGCACAGGGAGAGAGAATCCAGAATCTGATAAGTAAACAATGGAGCCAGAGAAACTGAGATAAACAGAAAATTCACTACAAAAATACGTGGCTTTTTCACATTTCTGCAGCTTCTTATTTTCTGGTTTAGCTTGGCTTGCACATACTAGCTCAAACTGGTCTTCTTAAGCAACATTACACTGAAGCAAAACATTGAGGCATGGTGCATGACTTTTTTCTGCATGACTGCAGAACAACTGGCTTCCTCAGTCCAACCAGTTTCATTCAACCATTTCCCCGTCTCATTCACTCAAGTGTGAAAATTGGCCTCGCAGTAGAAGCTAGGTGAACTGATATCTTTTTTGTCTTTTACTGTTTTTTAGCACCATGAAGTAACTTGCATGAGAGTGAGTGAATGAGAGTTAATTCATCCAAGCCAGAGACCTTATCAAATCGGAGTTAGTAAGACGAATGCATGTTTGCATACAATAATATGAGAACATGAGAACTAAGTTAGTGACATGTATAAGTCTGGACAGGGTTACAAATTCATTTCTAGGGCTTTGGGACTCCAGCGAACCACAGAGACAACCATTATCTAGAAATGTTGGAAATTTTGAACAATGACGAACCTTCTCAGGAGCAGCCGGCCTACCAAAATTACTCCAAGAGCACGTCAACAACTCATCCAGGAGGTTGCAATAGAATCCAGAACAATATCCAAAGAACTGCAGGCCTCACTTGCCTCAGTTAATGACAGAGTTCATGATTCAACAATAAGAAAGAGACTGGGCAAAAATGGCATCCGTGGAAGAGTTCTGAGGAGAAAGCGGCTGCTGACCAATGTTAATTTTAAAAAATCTACATGGAAGATCTACAAAGAAGAGTGAACCAGAGTTACTTCATAGTGACAGAAAGACTCATTGAGCATTATCACAAACACTTGATTACAATTCTTGCTGCCAAGAGTGGCACAGCCAGTTATTAGGTTTAGGCGGCAGCTGCTTTTTCACACTGTGTAGGTTTGGACAAATTTTTTCACTTATTAAATGAAATCATCATTTAAAAATGTTTTATATTTACTAAGGTTATATTTTTGTAATATTAAATTTTGTTTGATGACATTTGATTTGAGGAAACTTATAAGTGTGACAAATAGCGGGGCAAATAGTTTCACAGCAATGGTTTTACCAGTCTGGACCCCTGCATTACTCTCACATGAAGACCATATGATTAAGTGGTATTAATGTTGTGTTTTTTTCTACTCAAGTGAGCCCTGAAAGTACTTTCTACCAAAAAATGTCATTCACACAATCACACAAACATTCATGTAGCCCAGGATAATACATCACAAATCTTCCACATGATAAAGAAATGCTGCTGCAGTAAATAAAAGGTATCTTTGGGTTTAAATTATACAAAGTAAATGAGTAAAATTATGGAACTTAAATATTTTGGTGTATTATGAATAGCCATGTGGGAGGGCTTCATCAATAGGAAAAGGTGTAAAACTTATAAATACAAATACAATTAAAAGTCGAACATTTCTGTTCTCCATCACATTTTCCAAAGCTATCCAGTGGCCCAGATTAGAGTCTTTCCTGGGCTGATTCTGGGCCCCAGGCCTTATGTTTGACACCCTTGCTGCTGTAGGAGGAGTAGCAATTCATGTGACATGGACAGACAACAGATGCCATGCGATGGCTTGAGCTCGTTGGTTCTTTGGCGGGACGAGCCAAAATTTGCTGTAAGCAGTTAATGCAATGTTTCTTTTTTTAACCACGTGAATTAAAGCTAAACATCTGCACTCCAAAAGCATCTTGACTGCAACGGTGTAAAAAAATGTTGGCACTTCCCAAATACTTATGAACTTAATTGTATGTATGATGCAGTTATAAACTTGTTATGAACCCCCTGTGCAAAAAAATCAGGGGACAAGAAAAGCAATTATTTCCCAGTAGCTTTGGGCTGGGTGGGGTCCAACCCTCAGCTATGCAGTAAGTCTGCTGTTGCGTATATAACTGAATTAAACTTGAAGGCTCAGGGATGTGAGGCAATGAGGAATTCAGATGTGAGCAGTTAGTTTTTGATGTGCTGCCTTTTTAGATTTTTGAGAAACCTTCGAGGAACACCTCTCTGCTGCCAGTTTGTTCTGCGTATATTAGAACCCACACAGGCTGCGATAAAATCGTTGGAGGTGTTCAAGCAAATTCAATAAAACCTTCATAAGAGAAAGGTCATCATTTGACCTGCAGAAGTTCATTATCTTCAGCATTCACTGTGGGACCTTTTCAAAGGCTGCACATATGTACTGATTACACACTGATTACATTTCTAAACCTTTGAGTCCTTTTATTTTTGATCTTTTCTTACATTAAGGTTTAAGCAAAAGCAACAAATACAAGTTGCGTTAGCACAAGAGGAGCATTGCACACATCCTAGCATATACTGTATTTCCCTACCAGTCCTTCCAACACACACACACGATCATCACTGACTGCGTGTGTGACTGTGGTGTGACAGAATGCCTTAATTATGGATTAATTGTGTCATTAGCAGGTTTCTGCTGTTGGCACCACATTGGGCCTGTCAAGGTTAATTACTGGAACATGTTTATTTGCTGTCAGCCACTGCAGCAAGCTGTCACTTGCATGGAAACACAGACAAACACACACGGACCCTGCTCACTCAAACAATTCACAGGGCACCTCTTGTCCCACAAGCCCTTGCCTCTTTCCTCTGCGATTTTTTTTCTGACTCGGCACACTTTGTACAGTGCTCAATCAGCAACCTGAAATACAAACACGCAGTCGCCCGGCGCTTTGACTCCATCCAAAAGAAACTGGCGTCACCAGAAGAGTAGGGACAGTCAGCAGCAGCAGGTGAACTGAAGAGGTTAAATGTTTTTTAAATGACAACTGACAATTTACAGTGAATCTGTCGTATCCTTAGCAAGATTGGTTGTTCTCTGTGACCTCATGTGTAAACACAGTTGCAAACTGATACAAACAAATGCGTGAAACACATGAGCTGACATGAAGTGCCAAACACCTGGGAAAGAAGAGATATGCATTTTTAAAAATGAGATGAAGGCAGCATCCTTTTTGAACACATGGGTCTGTGTTCAAAGCGCTCGTTTCCAGTGCAGGGTTGCCCCATCCTCTACTTACTGCTGCAGGTGACCTACAGAAAGCCTGCGATGTTAGAGAATCTGTGAATCTTATACTGAAAGAACATATTCATCTGCAAGCAGTTGAATTTTGGCAAGATGGGCCGAATTTGTGGTGTCTGACTTATATTTTTTCTTACAAGATATACACTCATCATCACCTGAAGTAGGCACACCTTGCTAGTAATGGCAACAGCATCACAGAGTTGCCAGGCAACTCTGACCGGACCGAGGCTTATATCTGCAGGAAATAAGGACTATGTAAAACATCCCCCATTATCCAGCGAAGGTCAAACTTTGAATGCAGTATAGACCACAAACAATGATAAGCCCAAACTATCAGAACAAACTGGCTATAAATGAAAATGCCAAAAAAACAGCGGTCCTTCTACACCAGGTGCACCAGGTTTTACTATGAGGGCAGATGCAGTCTAGTATCGGTTTAAGCAGTGCTGGTGACATTTCCATGGTCAGTTTATTTCCATTATTTGCACACTTTGCACACTCACCAAGTTTAATGTCAGTAAACAGTAAAGTTAAGCTGACATGCAGATGGGCAGTTCACCTCTTAGCCTGCCTTTGTCCAGTGTGTTCGCCAGGGTATACTTGGCAACATGGCTTGCACATAAAACCATCAATTATTATATTTTTCTACAGTATATGTACTGTTAACTGTGCTGAAATAAACAATAATGTGTTTTGGTCTTTGTAAGAGATAGAAGTTAGACAGAAGGTGTTGTTACAGCACAGACTAAGTCCATTTAAATAACACAACAGTATTTTATAAACTGGAGTACCGCTCTCCTTTCAATCCTAAGGCCTGATAGACTCCTGCAGGTAGTCTTTGCAGTGCTTAACCTATGTAAGTGGCTAACATTGCTGCCGACATTTATGCTTGTGCTGGTGCGTTGTGTGTTAATTACCATGTGGTTGTGTCACTGGGTTTTATTTGTTGTTAAAACAAATAAAATGCTGGGACTTTTTTCCCACTTTGGGTGTTGCCTCACATCAGATCCAACAGTTTCAGCAATCTTCCTCCAGGAATTTCTGGCTTTTGTGAGTACTTAAATTGATGCTATGATTATATTTAAATATATAATTTGATACCCTGATTATTATTCTTTAACTGACACACTCAAAAACCGCAGTGGAAAATCGATGCTATTGAACAGATCAGTGACAATCGTCATGGGCTGCGTTGACCCGACGTGTAGTTGCCTTTCTCAGGAGGTGCACCCTAGATGACAAATTATGACGTATGGTTGAAAGGGATTTCTGGTCACATTGTAAGTTGTGATGCAGATTCCCTCCAGAAGCAGAATTCAGGCAGAGAAAGGGTTGTGCCGTAGGTTATGGTGTAGGGTTTGGGAGGGGTTTGCAGCTACAGCATAGATTTTGTCATGGATTTCCCGCTGAAGCCTAAATCCCCAGTAAGTCTGCTTTTGGGGTTTGGAAGAAACATTTTAATATCACAATATATTGAGGTCATCATAACAAATGCATCATATGGATGTCTTGTGTTAAAATAATCCCATATGAGTCATGAAAAACATCGTCACCAAGTTTTTAAATATTGTGTTTTGCATCTCAAGGACATCATATTCTAATGATGGCCCAGTTTTGGCTCTTAAGCTAGTGATTAAAAGTAGCCTTTAAACTAAAAGAAATGTGTATATATAATATATCATGTTAGCGTTTTAAAAAATGAACATTTAACTGATGGAACTAGAGCTGAGACACTAAAGGTTAGAAGGCCTGAACGTGATAAAAGAACATTTACTCTGTCAGGGAGAGGATGTATTTCAGACCTGATGTAATACTTGATAAAAGGGCTGAAACAAAGATAGCTATAAGCTGTTAGATCACAACAGCAGAAGTGTTTTTAAATGTTTAATTAGATCTGTATCCTCGCTCCCACACATTCTTCAGCTTTCTTTAACCAGTATGTAAGTATATTTCAGAGCAAAGAGTGAGCCTTTTTGAATTTTTTGGGTTTTGTTTTGTTCGAGTGCCGCAATAACAGCGGCAGAAAAAGCTGAGAGAAAGGAAGCGGGACAGACAAAAAGAGAAACCGAGCATGGCTGCTTTGATTGATTTCAGCTGTAATCTGCTCACTAAGTCATCTTCTGACATCTCTCTCTCCCCCTCCATCTCTAACAGACTCTCCGTCCATTAAAGCCCAGTCGGGTCCTGGCTGAGCAGCTGTGAAGAGACAAACCATTTATCAGCCTGTCAGCTCTTGCTGCCTGTTATTCCAGCCAGCCAGACTGCATGGCAGTCCAAGACCCAATAACTCAGACTGAGGAGAGCTGGCACCGATACCTGACAACACCCATATGAACATACACATTAGTATATGTACAGCGCTTACTGAAATCTAAAAGACACCTGTAACGTTTGGAGTTTTTTATTAAGAAAAAAAGAGATAAACTTTCTATGTGTGTGTGTGAGAGAGAGAGAGAGAGAGAGAGAGAGAGAGCGCGTTAACAAGCTCTCACTCGCTCACTCTGATGTGACAGACAGCCATTTGACATGCTGACAGACTAACTGATGGCTCTAGTCACACTGTGCTAAATAACAGCAAAGCAAGCCAGCTGCTCCACAGCAACCTGTAGGAAACATGGACTGAGGGCGCCATCTAGTGCCCAGGCCTTCATTCACAGGCCTCAAGCAGAGAGCCTGCAAGAATTCCAGTTAACTCATTTTAACTATATCGTTTTAGGAATATAGATCACGTGAGTGCCAATACATAATGAGCATCTTAGAATTAAAGGCCTGCGAATTGCTTACTGCACAGTGGAGCTGGGGCTAGTTGAGCCTGCTACTACAGGTCTGTGACCCGTTTTGTTTTCTGATAATCTAGCTGCCATATCACACCGTTCTGCCAGTTAGGATGCATATGAAGTCACTGGTACCAAAGTCCAAATTCAGTTCAATTATATTCATATAGCACCAAATCACAAGAGTTGCACCAAGGTGCTTTATATTCTAAGACCCTACAATAAGCTGTATAAACAGCTTACACAGACCCTTCAGGACCTGTGGTCCATTTGGTGTCTAAACTTGGATATAAGGAGCTTTAACCACAGACAGGCGGCACTGTTTATGCAGTATTAGCTTAAAAGTGTAGCCAGATCACTGTTGTGACGAGTGCAACTTACAGTATTAAATGTAGCATGAGTTTCTAAATGTGTATTTTTCTGTGATTTTGTTGTTTTTTTGGTAAACAGTCAACTCGCTCAGCAGCACCGTGGTGGAGTGAACAGTGCTGTAGCCTCATAGCAATAAAACATCAGGTTTTAAAATACCAGCTAAGAAGCACCAACAGGCAGCTTATACAGCATTTCTCTTCCTAATGAACAATCAAGTTTCACTGGTATAAACTGTTGGTTGTGTTGATGAAACATTACTAAGGTGTGTAACCTGACAGTTACAGTGTGGCGACAGAGTAGCTTTCCCATTGAAACAAATCCCCAGCAAGTCTTTGCATTGTGTTTTCAGGGTTTCGAACAAACATCACTTTGAGAAAACACATGGTTGTGCTTTTAAAAAAAAATTTAAAAAAATCACTTACAAGTCAAATGTCCTCTGACAAACTGTAAAAAGCTCCAGCCAGAAGGTGGTGGTAGAACTGTGGGAAATCCTTTTTGTTTTATGAACTGGAATAAATGAGATGCTTTAATGAACCGAATATTAAAAGTCTAACAGACAACCTGAAGGCACAGTTTGTTTGTTTTTTTAATTAAAATTCAAATGTATCTTCAACTTTTTTTGTGCTGAAGCCATCTTGGCTGCGGCTCTGAAGGTAGAGCAGGTTGTATACCAACTGGAACATCTCTGGTTTGATCCGTGGCTGTTCCAGTCTCAATCTGGAAGTTATTGTTAAGCAAGACAACTGCAACTCCAAGTTGCTCCTGATACATCCATCAGTGTGTGTTTATAAAAATTAAAAAAAAAAAGTGCTGAGGTAAATGAGGATTGTAGTAACAGAGCGTTGTACATGTAAAGTTCATTTTCTTTATGAACTGTAACATTTTATGCATGAAGTACAATAAAAATAAAGCTTTAAGTTCTTTTTTTTAAGCTCTAGTTTTAGCTGCAGGGACTGACTTACTGTAATATGATTCTAAAAACACTTATGTGCTTCATTTTCACCTTTGAAGCCATTAAGGGTTTTGCGATCACATGACCCGATTTATGTTTGACCACGTTTCTACATTTTGGTGAGATATCTGTTATCTGTGCGCTTTGGCACCAAATAAAGTTCCTCTGGTTCAGCCGGACAGAATCTAATGTCTTAAACACACAAGGCTGCAGATGTTAGAAGATTAAAGCGGCCGGTGGCTTAAAAAAAAAAAAAAAAAAAAAAAGATTTGGCTGAACTGCGCCATGATACAGATCAGCAGGTTTTCTTCTTAACAAATATGGTCAAGTACTGGCAGGCTATAAGCAGCAAGACTTTTCCAGATGTTTCGTGTGATGTGCTTAGAGTTTTGGACACAGTTGCAAAGATGCAGTATTTCCATTTGATGCTCTAATATGACCAAAAACAAACAAAGGGGGGAAACAAACACAAAGTGTGGTTTATGTGCATTAGCATTTTAATTGGACAAAGCAAGAAAACATTGATTACAGTAGCAGAGTCATCAGTTCTCAGGACTAACACCTTTTGAAACAAAAAGGTCTGAAAAGGTCTGTAGGCACTGCCTAATTAAAAAGAGTATCTTGTCAGCTAAAAGAAACCAGCTCTATAAGGCAACAGTTACACAATGTAGGCCTCTCCATCTCTCTGGCAAAAAGAGCAAGTGTAAAGCTGAATACACTCAGATTTGTCTGATATAAAATACTGGCGTTTCAATAGATATTTAAAAAAAAAGAAAAAAAGAAAAGAAACATCAGAAGTGTCAAACATGTTCACACTTTAACGTTTGAATCGTGTTAAATTTTAAAGTATGCACTGCATAGCAATGCTGTCTTATCCCTGCATGGAAGAGTCGCGTGTTGCACTGTGCCAGTGTCACCTTTGATAGTGCCACTCTGCTACGTACAATGTTCGAGTTAACTGTCGAGTTATCAAAACAAAAAATGAAAAGCAAGCACCCACAGTTAACAGTAGCATTTTACTTACATCGTTTCAAATGAATGGATGGCTATTTACACGTGGCGAAAAAGTTTTGAGGCTGTCAGAAAGATATGAAGGAGAAATGGAATGCAAAAAAGAAAAGAAAAAAAGAAAAATGCTCTTGGTAGTCAAATTTTTCTGGGAAATCCAAGAGAGGAAAGAACTGTGCAATATTAATCTGCCCTTACAGAGAAACAGCAGTGGCAACAATCCCTGCAATTGTTTTTAATCCAAGAGAAAATTAGAACAAATTTCCATTCCTCAGATAATTAAGGATCATAACTTAGCATGACTCAGTTCCAAAAAAAAGAAAAAGAAACCTCTCAGTGGTCGAGAGGAAAGAAGTGAAAATGGAGGCAATCTGTAAAGCCCGGGAAAAAAAAAAGAGATTCTCCTTTACAGTTTTATAATTCATTTACAGTTAACTTAAAAATGGTAAGAGCCCTGGTTCATGGACAGTCTTTCCTACCACAAATGGTGTAAATACCTGTGTGGGTCAAACTGCTGCTCCCTGGCTCCCGTTACCTCAGCCCACCCCAAGAAATCCCATTTACATCTCCACAGACGTCACCCTTCTCATTAGATTCCACATCCCAGTAAAGTCTCAGTCCTGCCACAAAATGGAGGCAGTGTTACACAGCCCCGCAGGGCACCGTACAGCCAGCAAGAGGCTGATGGTTGACAAATCTCCCACCCTGCCCACTTATCAGTGTGTGGGGTATCCTGCGGCTCCCATACCGGGCTGGTTGGCTAGCATACTCCCATTCAATCCCTGTGTAGGCTCCATAACCCCACCGTTACTGATGGCGCTCATGCCAGTCCACCCAGCACTGGCCGGTAAGTGACTGCAAAACAAAAAAAACGAGGTAAAGAAAGACAGAGAGAGAGAGAGAGAAAAGACAAAATGCCAGCAGGTTAGAAGAGACAAGGCGAAAGGGAGCCAAAAGAATAGTCTGTATTAAAGCTACTGGAATCTGGACAGGCTAGAATGAGAACAAGAAGGCAAACAGAGTTATCAGAGGTTATAAGGGCGGGGGTGGGGATTCAAGCTAGATGAAAACAATAACAAAACAAAAGAAAAAAAAAAGTGGAGGGCTTTTGGTTGGGGTGGGGGGTATCAAAAGGAATTTGATTATACATGGGTGGATAAGCAGACAGAGAGCATACAGGCTAAGTCCAGTAAGCTAAAGATTCCTTGCTAAACCCCCCTCCCAACTGCTGGTAACTACAAACCCTGCTGTAAGCAGCCTACAGACTGATGACAGTGCAAGCACATTCATTTCTCTAAATTTGGCCACAAAGTATAACAAAGTAGCAAGTTCTCACCCGGTTTTCACAGGCTTTCTTTTTACTGCTTCTGTGGTTCAGGCAATAAAACTAAAGGTAAGTTCAGAGTGGAGATTCAGCGTGGAGACGCAGGTTAAAGTTCATCTTCAAATTTCAAGTCAAGAGGTGTAACCTCTGTCTGAACAAACTGCCCTGAACAGTCAAAACACACTGAGCCCACATCTGCCTGACACTTTAGTGCAGAGTGTTTAGAGAGCTGTTCACCACACATGTTAGATTATCAGCAACTTGAGGCCCGTCCTTTATTAATCTTGGGTGCACAAAACATCACTGCACATAAACTGTCCAGATAAAAGCAAAAGAAGGTAACCTGCACATCATATTCGACATTTCCAACATAACAAACAACATCAGTGAGGGGGGAAAAAAAAAAATCAGTGAAATCAAAAAGAAACATGTAAAAAGCTACAACAAAAGATCAAAACAAAAACAAAACATGCAACAACAAAAAAAGGAACAAGTGAAGAATATTGAAGATGTCCGTACACAGAAAGTGAAATGGATTCATCATCGGCGAGCTATCCCAAGAAGAGGATGGCAAGTAAAGAATAAGAAAAAACCCTCAGCTCTGAGCATGTGGGTTTTTTTTGCATTTAGTCAATTACATTTTTAAAAAAACTCAAAAATTTTACTTTAAGCAGTTTTTCGTATGTCCGATGCTCTGAGCCATTATGGGCTATAAATCAAGTGACAACACATTTTGGAACAAAAGCTTTCAGGTTTTACGATGAACTATGTGCACAGTAACTATACACTGAAACATGATTACCCTCAAATCTTGAGTTC
>NW_024583908.1:23142-40966 GCF_018398535.1 Haplochromis burtoni
GTCTTGAACTGATGGTGTTGGAGTAGGAGGAGGCAGAGAAGAGGAGCCCTGTGCTACTTACTTGAAGCCCTGCTGGTTCCAAGCCTGCCCGTAGACACCGTAGGTGGGGACCTGCCACCCATTGGGGACATACTGGCCAATCTGGGGCCCGTTGCCGTACCACTGTCCCCACTGGCCATAAGGCTGGGCTGCAGCAAAGCCCATCTTGTTCTGCTGCAGGGTATAGCACAAAAAAGGATAACTTCAGAATGGTTTAACAGCAGCAGATCCCACAAAGAACCTTGCAGAATCTATTTAACAGTGGCATAGCTGGCATGGCTTTTTATTTGTTAAATTAACCACTTATTTGCATATCGGGTACAATATTAGATAAAGCTGTGAGGTCATTACTGGTGACTTTTTCTTCCTGCTTGGGACTCCTGCAGGTGACCATGTTGCAATAACACAAGCCAATGGGTCACTTGCCCGAGTACATCACAGTATCTTAAATATATCAATTTCATGTACAGGATACTCAATTATCCCCATACTTTTTGTAACACTCACATACCCTCATATAGCAAAAAAGCTGATACTTGAGCTGAACTAGAGCAAGACATACTGCAGCACTATTTGTTTGGTGTTCTTTGCCATACCAAGTCATTATGTAATGCTGTCCCTCTTACTACAGTTCATAGGACCCTTACTTGTGGCACAGGCATCTGCTGCATGGAGTTCATCATGTCTGGGGTCTCTTTACCCCAGTAACATTTGACTATGTGCCCCTCTATAGACGAGCCATTCACAGACACAATGGCATGGGCTGCTGACTCATGGGAGTTAAACCTGGACAAACAGAGGGAGAGAGAGAGAGACTAAGGAAACGCTGAACATCATTTCATAAATATCCACTCAGCAATGATGACCACAATGCATGTGTTTGTTAGCAAACTGAGAGGGGAATAAACCATTAGATTCCTTGGCTATTAATGGCTAAACTACTAATAGTACAGTAGACATCTAACATTCATCATGGACTAGAACTGATACAAATGTGTTGCAGCACAGACCTGTAAACAAAATCTGTAGGTGTATGTGATGCATATATGTCACACCATTAAGACATACTCAGTGTCCACGGCAGTGCTGCTTTTTGCTTCCATTTAGTGCTACTGCTCTTGCAGTACAGTTTATGAACCCACTGGAACAACCCGTTTTATATTTTCTCTTTATGTTAAGTGTTTTGGTGTTTTCCTTCTTAATCATGCTAACTGGTACACATCAAGTTCCCCTGTTCAGGGCAATAAAGTGAACAGAACAAAGTAAAAATCTGTACTCCAGGCTGCAAAAAGTAATCACAATTACACTTGTCTATCATTATGACCAGGGCCGGGGGATCAAGCCCATTCCAAAGAGTTCATTAACCTTTTCTTTCAGCTGTAAACCTTAGCATCACCGTTTGATCAAGCAAAGAAATGAAGAAGAAAACAGAAAACATCCACATACCTGACAAATGAATATCCTTTGTCAGGAAAAACTCTGACTTCCATGATTTGTCCAAAGGGGGAGAAGGTCTGTCTCATTAGTTGCTCTAAAAGACATAAATAATGAGACTCTTAGAGACAGTTTCTGTAAGGGCTGTGTCCTGATAAAGTAACTGCTACCCAGGATACATGTGGATATGCCACATACAGGTGGTCAGCACATTTATAATCAACAAGCAGAAACTAATAAACAGACTGGGCTATGTAGCTATACTTTACCTTTTCCAGCAGTGAAAAGGTATAGTATTTCTATAGCTACAGTGTAGTTATAGAGTACATCACATGTCTCTTTCATTGAGGTAAACACGATCTGAAAAGTTTATTTTGGGACAAACTGATGCTTTTCTTTTTTTGTTAAATCGCTGCATTTAAAATGAAGCATGTATGACTATGTTAAACTCACTATGAACTCTAGCAGATGCACTGATGCTTGAGCAGCTTCTTTGAATCTCTCTGCGCTTACTAATAAATATATACTCATTTTAATAATAAAGATTTGACAACCAACAGCAAAAAGCTTTGGCTACCATGGGTAAAGACATTTATGTATTAATTCATAAACTAAATTATGCTTAAAAATTTCCACAAATCAGTAGGACTCCTGAGTAAAACAGTTAAACTCTGAGGTCTATTTATGTCAACATATTTGCACTATAGGATTGGGAAAATAAAGAAAGAAATAATTGAAGAGCTCAAGAGCTCACTTTGGCAGCAGACCAGTTCTTGTCTATCACCTACATGATGCTAGCAGCGTTAGCTTGAAAGCTGGGCAGGCTTGAACATGTAGTTGGTCTTAGAGGCAAAGTACTCTCGTGGTTTAAATCATACCTAACTGAGAGGTCTTTCTCTGTCTCTATGGGAAATCACTCTTCCTCCTCTGCACCTCTCCGTTGCGGTGTGCCCCAGGGGTCTGTGTTAAGTCCAACACTGTTTTCTCTCTATCTGCTACCCCTGGGAAAATTTTTCAGGAACCACAATATCTCTTTCCACTGCTATGCGGATGATATCGAAATCTACTTCCCTCTAGACCTGGATCTCCCATCCCCGCTATTGCCGTTGCTTAACTGCCTGTGTGACGTCAAAGACTGGCTACTGCATAATTCGCTCACCCTCAACGAAAATAAAACAGAAATGATCGTCTTTGGTAGCCACATGCCGTTGAAACAGCTATCGGGGACCTTAGGTTCTTATGCCAGTCACCTATCGTCTACTATAAGAAATCTTGGAGTAGTGCTGGACAGTTCCCTCAAATTAGATAAGCAAGTGGCTGCAGTAGTAAAAACCAGCTTCTTCCAACTACGCCAAATTTCGAAGGCAACACAAGGACCTTGAAAGGCTCATTCATGCTTTTATAACCTCTAGGCTGGACTATTGTAATTCTCTTTACCTAGGCCTGCAACTGTCCCTCATCCAACGCCTACAATTAGTCCAGAATGCCGCTGCACGCCTTTTAAGCGGCACTAGAAGACAGGATCATATCACTCCTATTCTAGCTAACCTTCATTGGCTTCCTGTCAAATACCGTATTGTTTTTAAAATCCTTCTATACACTTTTAAAATTTTAAATAACCTGGCACCTAGTTATCTGATTGACCTTCTTAATTTATATATCCCCACAAGGGCACTCAGATCCTCTAATCAGGGGCTCCTAATGCAACCAATGTCTCGACTAAAGACGAAAGGGGATCGTGCCTTTGCTTTTGCTGCACCAAAACTTTGGAACAGCTTGCCGGTTGATGTCCGTGCGTCGGAAACTACTCAATCTTTCAAATCACGGTTAAAAACCCATTTGTTTAAGCTCGCCTTTCAAACCACTTAGTATAATTTCCTCCCGGTTCGTGCTTGTTGTAATATTACCATTATATAACTGTATTTTTTGTTGTTGACTGTTCTCTTTTGTTGTAAATCTGCAAATATGGCTCGTCTGTGAAGCACTTTGTTGTACCTGTGACTTTTAAATGTGCTATAGAAATAAAATTGAAATTGAATTGAAATTATGCAAGCTTTATTTTACATGTTGGCTCCAAATAAATGTTGAGTTTTAAATTGCCTTCCTCCACAACCAGTGTCTCCTTTGCTCACACAGTGATGGGTTTAATTAGCCTGACACTGAGGAAATCACACTGATCATAACTACTAACTAATTTAATGGCTCATTCGGTTTTGGATAAGGTAAAAATATGCCCTTTTTCAATCTTCTTGCAGTACTGAACATGATGTAAAACCAAAGTTCATACCGAGCAGTGACATTTGTGTATCGTTAAACTCGTATAGGGGTGAGGCGTTTTGGGTTTTTTCCTGCTTGTTTGAAAGATCATTGACTAATAACGAAAAGCTTAAATATGAGCAGTCATATCCATCTGAATAGCAACAGATCTGCTGTAATTATCATAGTTATGTTGTCAATGGTACTCATATATTTCATTACCCGTCAGTCCTGTGCTGACTCCACCACAATACACAGTGCAGTTACTGGGGCTGGACTGATTCACTACCTCATCAAAAGAGAGATGCTTGGAGTTATCTGGTGAGAAAAGACAAGCTTCTGTTAATGAATCCATCCATCCGTACATATAAGGACACCTGTAAATCTGCATATCTTACAAATCCTGTATAACATACTTTCATGGGTGGTCTTTGGGGCAGGAGGCTTTCTTGTGGCCCAGTTAGTTCGAATCTGTCTACCTCCTAACCACTGCCCCCCCATGTGCTGAATGGCATTCTCTGCATCCTGGAATGAAGAAAAATAATCTTATTTCATCCACTGGGAGTCTTAACATGAAATCTAGAGTGCACCTCTGCAGAAGCACTGCAAACAAACCAACAAGCAATCTATGTGAAAATGTTAATATACAGAGAGAGAGAGAGAATTCATAGACACAAAGTGCTTCCGAGCCTCATTAACAGCAATATTAAACTCACATGACGCCTACTTACCCATTTGTTAAAGAAAGACACGAAGCCATAGCCTTTAGATTTCCCTGTAGCCATGTCTTTCACAACACGAGCATCTCTGCAGACAAAAATCACCAAACAGCAGCTTGTCACAAACATTCAGCACAACCAGAAGTCTCTGCTGTAAGAGGACTAGCAGGTCTCTAAATAAGACAATGGGCCCTCTCCTCCTCTGCCTGAGATTTATTTCATTCTTTTCTTAATATATCTAAATGGGAATATGTGGTCATGTGTGTTAACCCAGACTTGATCTTTGATAGTAAACATTAGTTTGAAACTTACGATATCCTGCCAAATGGACCAAAGGCAGCTTTGACGTCTTCTGTGGTTATTTCTGGGCTGAGGTCGCCAACAAAAACATGAAAATGATCTATTTGGAGGAAAAATGTGGTTTAGACCCACTGTGCATTAGAGTACACACTCTGTTTCAAGCTTTATACTTTCCAAGAACCTTAGTTCCTATTAGAGACCGCTGATTGCTATCAGTTTGTTAACAGAGGAAGGACAAAATAAGCATAAAATCAATCAAAAATCAAATGCTTAAGTTCTGCAGTACTTATTCAGCAATATTATCACAGGGACTCTTTTAGTGTGTTAAAGTTCAAAACTTCACTTCTTCATATACAAATAGTTTTACTTACTACTTGTGTCTTTTTTCTGGCTGGTTGGTGTCGTGGCCCAGTTGACTTTGACTTCCTGTGAGAAGAGCGGAGAAAAAAAGAAGGCAGGTGGAGTAGGTTTACAATATACAGTAAAACCTGGCAATCTCCAATACACAAGTTAATTAAAAGCCAATTTTAAATTAATTGTTTTTTTTTTTATTATTTTAAAGCTGATCTTGACTCCAAATAGGCTTTCAATAACCTTAAGGAAAGCTATGCATTTTTATAAAGCCCGCAATATAACAATGAATGATTAAATGAATGATTTAATACAATATGTTAAATATAAATAAAAATTCAAATAGAATATAATACATACATCTCATCTAAGCAGACTGGTCGCTCAGCACATCTATTTGACTTCTAGGTTAAAGTCCCAGCACTGAACTCATTACTACACCATTCCTGCACCACTTTAATATTCTTTTATCAGCCCCTGGGGTCTCTTAAATGTTGCCGTTTACAATGTTAATTATTTCCTCTATTGTTCTAGATTGTAGGGCTTTATCAAGTTCCTCCATTTTAGAACACTTTATTAAATTACTGCACTCTGCTTAAAATATTGAAAGCAGAGAGCTCACACTTAACAAAAGAACTATGTAGATTTCCTCAACATAAAGACTGAGTGGCCTGGTGGAACCAGTTTTCATCATATAAAGAAACTGTCATCACTTGATCAAGTAGCCGCCCCTTGTCATTTAGAATATCTAATAAATATTATATGGAATGCAGAAACCCACTAGTTTTTCTTTCATGTTAAAAATAACTTTTTTCCCTCACATTTTCCACACCCAAAGCCCACCCATCCCCACTCACCCTGTAGATACGATAGCTTACCTTACCCATTATTTTCCTTCCATTCATAGCTGCCAATGAGGCAGCAGCATGCCTGTGGTCATAGAACTCCACGAAGCAGTACGGATCATTTCCAGCTGTCTGTTAATGGGAAATCAAGACTGATTTTAAGTCAAATATTTAACCACTAGAGAAAATAAAAATCACCTAGTATAGATGAATGTGAAAGGTCCGATATAATGGATTACAAGAAGAAGAAAAAAATGACACATTGGCCGAGACTTCCACAAGCAGCGCCATAACCGCTCACCCCACTGCTGAAAGACAGCCACACCACACTGTATACAGCAGAGACAATAGCACTCACATCGACTATCATTTTACAGCTCTTGCAGGGGCCTATCTGTGTGAAGACCTGCAGAATGAGGGGCTCGGTGACATCCCTGGACAGATTCCCCACATACCTGCAAAAGGAGAGAGATGGGGGAGTTGAGCTTTAGTCAAACAGGAAGTAGCATGCAAACAAAGGCTAGTTAACCAGGCTAGCTTACAACCCACAACAATGAATTATAGCAACATAACAGCCATAAATGAATTGGAACAAAACATTGTCGGGGACAGAGTGTGCTTTACAAAAACAGTCAGTGATTTCACCCCCTCACTGGAGATGTCCCACGCCGTCTCCACGAGCGTTGACGTGGCTTGTCCGCCAGCTAGCTAAAGATACCGCTAACCGGTTTACGGGCCTCGAGCTAAGTGTCTTGGCAGCTAGACACTTTATAAAATACTATCCTTGTTGTTACATTTTCGCTAAAGTGTTTACACTATCAATAAAACAAAGCGTTTTATTTTATTTTAGCTATCATTGCACGCAAAAGGGAGTACTTTCGAAGAACTGACTTGCTAGATGTGTTCGAATGTTTAGGAGGTGCTAGCTAGCATTAGCTAACAATTCACTTTCGTTTGCAAGGAAATTAAGGTTCCGTCTATTTATCCAAATAAACCCAACAAACAAAGAGCTGCGTGTGTTGTATTACATCCATGAATTGTAGTATATAATAACAGAAATGAAACACCCTTAATGACGAGGTTTAAAAGCTTTTAATTGAAACAACAACGTGGAAATATTTCGGACGCGCAGCAGTTAGACGAAGCCTTCCCGTTCCAGGGCATAGACAAGGCCGCTGATACTCACAAGGTTCTGGGTTGATCGTCCTCCATCATCAAGGTTCAGTGGTTTCGTCCTGAGATAGCTTTAATCCAGTGACATACAAATGGTTTGTGCTGAACTTAGCGACCCGAACGTAAAGACTAAATCTACTATTTAATAATATATCTGCGGTTGACTCTGCTCTCTCTGGCAAACACCGCAGACAGCCTCAGTCTGATGCAAACAATAGGAAGTTGAAGATGGCGGAGGAGCAGCGTCAGCAGCGTCAACCTGCGCGCTGAAATTAAGCCAAAATCAAGCGCTCCTGCTCCCACACACAAAGATGCGCCCCCGCATTTTTATTCTATACGTATGGTTAATACAGGCTTTGGGGAACACATTTTTATTTCTCAGTTCCTGATCATTGCTCAATCCGCTAAAATAAATAGAGCCATCTGGAAATCATATTATGTGAGTAGTAGTCACGATGAAACGTCTAAATATTTTAAAGGGTACATTTGACTGTCAAACATTTTGATCACATTACAAATGTCTTGAGATTTAATCGCCGTTGTAAAAGAAGCGTGCGCCGCCCGGGAATCGAACCCGGGTCGCAAGAATGGGAATCTTGCATGATACCACTACACCAGCGGCGCTGCTGAAGAAAGATCCGGGAACGGGATATATGAAGGCTGCCGAATCAGTTGATGTTTATTGAAGGGAGAGGTAAATGTCGTCAATATGATTGAAGACGTTTCGGTAAGTTTGCTTGTCCAAAAAGCAAAAAAAGAGATTAAACCAAGATTGAACAACAGTCAGAATTAGCAGAGTGAGCAGAGCTACTGTAGCTCGGTTTATGGACTTGAATTAGGAGGGATAAGAAAAGTGACAGCAATTGACTGCAATCTGCAATCTACTGAAATCTAATGGTGAGATTTTACATGCTGTAAGTTTAATAAAAATAGAAAATAATAAGTCACCTCCTCTACAAAGATGACATCAAGGTGTATGCCAAGTGTGAACAAGACATCGATTCACTGATACACACCACCAAGATATACACCAACGACATCAGAATATTGTTCGGACTGGAGAAGTGTAGTCCGATGATAACAAATAGAGGGAAGGTATAGAACTGAGGGGATCGAACTACCAGAAGGCAACATTGCAGACACTGAGGACAGTTACAAGTACCTGGGGATCCCACAGGCAAATGGGAACCATGAAGAGGCCGCTAGGAAAGCTGCAACCACCAAGTACCTGCAGAGGGTCAGGCAAGTCCTGAGGAGTCAGCTGAACAGTAAGAACAAGATCTGGTCTATCAACACCTACGCCCTACCCATGATCAGGTACTCTGCTGGGATAATAAGTTTGCCAAAGGAGGAGATAGAAGCCACTGACATCAAGACAAGGAAAATCCTTAACATGCATGGAGGGTTTCACCCCAAGTCCACCACCCTGAGGCTGTACGCCAAGCGGAAGGAAGGAGGCCGGGGATTAGTGAGTGTCAGCACCACGGTCCAGGAGAGACAATGAACATCCATGAATACATCCGGAAGATGGCCCCAACTGACCACATGCAGACAGCAGAAACCCAAGAAAGAGGAGGGAGACGAGGAACCATCATGGAAGGACAGGCCCCTGCACAGTGTGTACCACCGGCAGATAGAGAAGGTGGCTTACATCCAGAAATCCTACCAGTGGCTGGACAAAGCTGGACTGAAAGACAGCACAGAGGCACTAATTACGGCAGCACAAGAACAAGCTCTGAGTACAAGATCCATAGAGGCTGGGGTCTATCACACCAGGCAAGACCCCAGGTGCAGGCTGTGTAAAAATGCCCCTGAGACAATCCAGCACATAAAAGCAGGGTGAAAGATGCTAGCAGGCAAGGCATACATGGAACGCCATAACCAAGTGGCTGACATCTGTGCCGATTGCCAAATATGGTCAAAATGGGAGACGCCCCCAAGGGTGGTGGAGAATGACCGAGCTAAGATCCTGTGGGATTTCCAGATACAAACAGACAAAATGGTGGTGGCTAACCAACCGGACATAGTGGTGGTGGACAAACAGAAGAAGACGGCCGTAGTGATCGATGTAGTGATACCAAATGACAACAACATCAGGAAGAAGGAACATGAGACGCTTGAGAAGTACCAAGGGCTCAGAGAGGAGCTGGAGAACATGTGGAGGGTGAAGGTAACAGTGGTCCCAGTGGTAATCGGAGCACTAGGTGCGGTGACTCCCAAGCTAGGCGAGTGGCTCCAGCAGATCCCAGGAACAACATCCAAGATCCCTGTCCAGAAGAGTGCAGTCCTAGGAACAGCTAAGATACTGCGATACCGTCAAGCTCCCAGGCCTCTGGTAGAGGACCCTGCAGGGGCGAGAGGGGATATATAACAACAGTTAAATGTCATACATAGTTTTTTTTTTTTCACAGTATCTCAGGAGATTTACCAAAGTACCCTAATTTACCTGAGTTCACCCTTGCTCTTTTGAAATTATGCTATGTTAAAAAAAAAATCATATTGAGAAAAATATTGCAAAATATTCACCAATACAGTCAGAATTAGGTTGATAAGTAGTTCAACAATTGCACAGTCTTTTGTAACTTTGCCTCTGAACACCAGTGGACCAGCGACTCATGTACAGGCTTTAATTTAAAGGGTTTTACGAAAGTGTTGTATTAACCATTCATTACTCAGACGTTTTATCTTAATGTCAGTCCCCCATTTTAAGGTACAAAACATAATTGAACACACTAACATAAACTTAAATGTAAGAATTGTCATTAATGAGTGGATGACAATGATTCCCATTCAATAATTACCTTGAGTCTATAAGTCATGGGCATCACTAAATGCTGTGCCAGGTATTTACTACAGCCGCTGCTTGTTTGTGGGTTTCTCTGCTTTAATCCTTGTCTTCATTCCAAAATTATATGAAATGTGTCATTGTCCAAAAACATATTAATCTAAGTGTACACCTATGATAGATCAATATCAGCTGAGTATATTGGATAATTGCTTGGTCAGGATCCATGTATTGAGTATAATTCATGCACAGCTGTTGAACATGTATAATGAGAATCACTGGTTTTGGGTTATTGTCTTACTTGTAGTGATGCAATACTATATGTCAATACTCCTAAAACTGGCGATTTTCACTATAAATCTTCAGGAGCTACAAATGAATCATATGTGTACGCTATTTTAGCTCTTAAAAATTGCATGCAAATTATTTTCTTATTTGCTCCATAATATCTAAGAAAAAAGTTTTCTTCTGGATGCTTCAATAATTTCGAACCATTATTAAACCAGTTGATTCAGACTAACAGATTTTCTTTTTTCTTTTTTTTCTTTTTTTTTAACAGTTTATGTGACTACTTAGTCCATACAAACGTGGATTCCATAGAGGTAGGTGGGGTAAAGATGAGTGAGAGTGTAAATGGTGTGAAAGTGATGGGAGTTGTATACACTAACAAGCCAGATTCCATGACTGCCACTTGAAATCTTATTGAAGAAAACACATTCAGCTGATCCCACCTAAAATCAGTTCAGTTACCCTTCAGGTAGCCTTCTTCTTTTCAATACTAAGATACTACATTTATGGATGAAAATAGTAAATACTGATGGTAGGCCTTCTTGAAATGAAATATTTACTACGTGAGTCCAAAACCTTTAAATTAATACTTTAAAAATGCCTGAAAAAAGGTGTCAGAATAAAGCAAATTCCAAATTGTGTGGTATTCTAGGCTGTATCCATATAGAGGTCAGGTAGAATAAACCAGAAACCCTCTAAATCTGCTCTGTTTCTGTTCATAAAGTCTAAAATCCTTGCATCTTATTTACAAGCACAGTCCCAGCTCATTTACCATGGCATGCTTATTGGGTTTATGTGGTCATGGGTCTAAAGAAGAATGAAGAGGCTTGGAAATTAGGCTTAGACACTCATAAGCAAATCAAAGACCACAGAAAAAGTCTGGTGCACAGCAATGTGGTGAGGGAAATGGAACACTAAAGCAAAGGGGAGGATTCTATATTATAAACAACAAGATTATTTCAGAAATAAGAAATGTAGATAAAGCAGGGAAACAATACAAAAAGAGAATATTTTAACTTAGAATGAATCTTGCTGGTCTGTGTGAACACTGTTAGGCTGAAATGAGATCGCTATTTAGGCTAAAATGAACCTTAACCTCCAAAGACCTGAACTCTTCCACAGCATGCATTTTTAATTTCTCTTTGATATTTGGGCTGATTGGGACCTGATAAATGTAAAAACAAAGAATTATCAGCGTTTTGTTTTTGTTTTTTTTACCTAATTTTTGTTTCTAAGAAAAATGAGAGCCACATATGAGGATATTCGCCCTCATATCCACATATGAGGATATGAGGATATTCGTTTAAAATTTTGATAGAACAGTACCAGTATAATGTCCTCATAAGTGGATATCAGGCCCTTGTAGAGCAAAATTGAGTATTTTGGTCTAAATAACCCAAAATGTGATGTCCACATATGTGGACGCCAGGTCCTAGGAGGTTGAAGTTGTGTGGACATGTTTAATGTTCTTTAAGAGACAGTATTTATGGGCGCAATAAAATACTGTATAAAATAGTTTCTTTTGTTTTGTATTAATTTTGTGTCTGTTTGTTTTTCCGTTTTTGTGTTTTGAGTCATTGGGTAGGATTTGTGCAGACTGCGATTCACATTCCGAAGCAGAGGTGGCGCTAATGCAACCTCAACGATGACATAATCAACAACACAGGAGCCAACCGTGCAACGCTCTAGAGCGGAGGGAGAAGAAGAAGCATTCCATTTCGGGGTAAGCATGGCTGCTTCTGCTGGTTGTGATCATTACATTCGAAGCTGCTTATTGAAAGTGAGTAAAATGCTTTAAAAAATGTTCATACATTTGTCTTAAATATACGGTGCCAAGTTATAACTGTGCTATAACGATTATGTCGTCGGTATATCTCTGCTAGAGACTGTCATAGTTAGCTAGCTAGCTAGTTATTTAGTCTTCAGCCGGCAAACGTCGCTGTAACAGGGTTAAATAATAATAAATGTTTCAGACGGCATGATTTTGCATAATATCTGCACGGCGTTGTTGAAGCGAGGGGCTTGAGAGTTTCTGGAGCTTTTCTCGCCTCCTTCCCTCCGGTCTTAGTCCTTCCCATCATAATTACGCGCGGAGGAGACAAGGAAGCCTGCTCCCTCTCACATTTGACAAATAGGAAAAATGAGAGTTTATGTGTTTAGCGCAAAAGAGCACAAAACTGAATAGAATTTAAAATTGTTGCCTTCCTAATCGGTTGTACTTGGCCTTGACAGAAAACGTCAGGGGGGGTCAAGGAAAGGCGTGGGGAATTTATCATTTATTTTATATACGTTTTAATTACGTAACCTTTACACACTGTTTATATTTAAATCTTTTACATTGTGTCCAAATTTGATGTACAGATCTATTAAAAGTGTGTAAACAGCCTATCTGACGTTTGATAAGTTGATGACTCATCTTTATATTTTCAAACAGCAGGGAGAATGTACTTTTTTTTTTAGGTCTTGGAGCCAAAACGTCTGATGCCACACGATATCATGTCCTGTTTTACCTAACACGTGACGTGACAAATATATTTTATCCTCATGTCCTCATTGCCAATTTTTAATTAATTACTTAAGGGGTGGTCAGGCCGTGTCATTAGTATGGAAGCTCTTCACTGTGAGCCAAGACCTTTATAACAGCACGCCTAATCAGACACTTGATTAGTAGTTGAACATGGACATGTTGGCTAAAGCTGTTCAGAGTTCAGTCAGCCAGCAGCCTGGGTATGAGAATCCAAACAGCTCCAGTTATCAGGGGAATTTATAAATGTTGTTTTGTTATATATCACCGGCTTTTGTTTGATAAGGTCAAATATGTCAAATAAAGGTGGGTGTACTGCAGCAAATTGTTATTTAATTATTTGTACTTCTTTCCAGTAGCAGAGCATTTTTTCAGTTGTTTAAGAGAGAGGGGCTTCTTGACTTACTGCTGTTCGGGAGAAATTTAAAGTTTATTCATATATACACATGCATATCATATTTTCAGACACACACATAATTTCCATGACAGTGCCAAGCTCCCTCTTGAACTTTGTCAGCACTGTTTAATAAAGAATTTTCAGAATAAGGATTACATTTAGGCGCGCGCGCGCGCGCACACACACACACACACACACACACGCTTAGTAACTTATTGCTACAGCTACACAAACTGTGATAGGACTACTATATGGGCTCAAATTGTAGTCATGAATATTTTGTACTTGTAAATCAGGATTTTTATGTGTAAAACAGATTTGTGTGTGGACTTAGCCAAAAAATACTTCAATAAAAATAATTCAATAAAAGGGCATTTATTCCCTTTAAGGACCTGAAGCTCCATAAAGCACCCCTCCAATAGCCAAACCCACCTGTTCTCTGATTGGATAGTTCAATTTGTGATTGACACGACATTGGCCAATCAGATGAAAGGAAGAAAAAACAGGTCAAAATTCATACTTGTAACTTGAAACTTGAGTGCAGAGTTTCACATGTATTTTTTGGCTAAGTCCACACACAAATCTTTTTTACACACACACAAATTCTTTTTACACATACAAATCCTGATTTACAAGTACAAAATATTTATGACCACAATTTGAGCCCATACTACTATACCCATCCCTGTCTGTGCCCTGTGTAATCGCGTTTCTGCTGTACTGCAGGCACCTTGCTGCGGTAAACTGTACGTGTGTCGGCTGTGCCACGATGCAGAGGAGAACCACCAGATGGATCGATTCAAAGTCAGAGAGGTGCAGTGCTCAGCGTGTCTGACGGTGCAGCAGGTAACTGAGGAAAAGCTAGTTAACGTGTTTGAGCTCCACCGTCGGTTACAGCAGGACGTCTCGATGTCACCTTAGTGCTTGAGTTGTACTTTTCATTATGGTTAGCTCAGATGAAGGGAAAAAGCTGTACAAATGTTATACTTTTGTAGACACAGCAGACTTGTCAGCAATGTCATTTGCTGTTTGGGGAGTATTACTGCGACATTTGCCACTTGTTCGACAAAGACAAGAAGCAGTACCACTGTCAGCCCTGTGGAATCTGCAGGTAAGAAACTGATTCAATATATTTGATGTTTATAGTGTCTAAATATTTCTATGTGTAACTTTAGTAGTAATAATGATACGGGTACTGGGGAAATGTCTTCTTAACGTTCCCCACAAAGTTTTCCCATTTTTCTTAATTCATTAAGAAACTGTCAGAGATAAAAATCACAGTGTTGTGTTATCATGCTGATATTTCACTGTTCCCGAAACACGTGATGGCAAAATTTGTCATTTAGTGAGTTTTCAAATGTGCCTCTACAGGATTGGGCCCAGAGAGAAGTACTTTCACTGCGAGAAGTGCAATTTGTGTTTAGCTCAGGATCTGCAAGGAAACCACAAGGTGACTATCGCTGTGTTCCTGACTCGCCTACATCTATCTGTATGTTGAGCCCTCACAGTTTTAATTTCCCTTTATTTTCTATGTTTCAGTGTGTTGAAAATGTTTCAAGGCAGAACTGTCCTGTCTGCATGGAGGTAACAGCATTAATGGGATAGAAGGCGAGGAGAATGGTGGCTCTTTTTTTAATCTGTTTTCTCCAGAGTTTAATATATATTTCTTTCTTTTTTAAATGTTTTTTAATGCAGGATATTCACACATCCAGGATTGGAGCTCACGTTCTTCCATGTGGCCATCTTCTACACAAGTAGGATTCCTTACTCTCTGGATACTGTCAGTTCAGGGTTATGGGGTTTAATAGTGTATTTTTTAATTTCTACCAGTGGCACAAAATGATATTTAAAAAAACACACTGGGCATTTTTCCCACTTCCAACACAAAAAGTCTTTCACATCTTAATCTTTAATAATGACTGATTTTACTTTACTGGAATTAGTCCTGTTAGACTGATTTGGTGACTTATCCAGTTTTTTTTCTGTGTGAAATATCTCACCTACACGACTATGCTGGTGGAAAAATAGTTACAGTCTAATATCAAAATCAGGTCAACAGTCCTGTTTCTCCTATTTGCTGCTGCTGATAGTTCAGTGTCGCTGCTCACACACACACACGCACAAATTAACTTGAAAGCATCCAGAAGTCTGTGGAAAATTTGTGACAGAAAACTATAGTGAAGCACACTCCATTTATTATTGTGACTCTTTTAATAATATGAATGTTTAATGCATGTGTAGGGAAATGAATCACAGATATTTGAGTAGGATCAGGCACCTATCTGACCAAAATGTCAAATAGGTGCCTGATTGCAACACTGTCAGTTTGACAGTATCTGTTCACAGACAAACACATAGTACTCAAAACTACCTTTGTAGTATATCCTGCTGCCAGAGTCTCCAAGAACACAATTTTGCAGTAATGACAAAACAGACTCAGCACTGACAAACTGACTGCAGATTAAAATATCTTCACGATCTATTGTGACATAATAGTAACAATGCGTTTGTTCACCCTCTTCTACAGGACCTGCTTTGATGACATGATCAGAACAGGGTATGTTTAATGAACTCCTTTTTCTGGTAAAATAAGATGTTGTTGTAATTAACGGACCGGGTTATAGTCTGCTTTTTACCCCTCAGCCGTAAAAGGCTGACGGAGTATTGTTGTTGCCCTGCTAAGCATGCAGGATGTGTCGACACAAGTTTGTAAACGAGACCATGTAAGATTTTGAAATTGATACAGTAGTTCCATCTACTAAAAAATCTCAGATAAGTTTGAATCTCAGTGACCTTGACGTCAAGGTCAGAGGTCAGGTTTTTGTGCAGGCTTCTGTAATTTGTAAAAGCTTGTCCAATCTACCTGGTATAGAGCAAAAACGGTTTCTGATCAGCTTTTTAAAGGCTACATTGTGGCAATGTAGGGATTTTTGTGTCCTCTTATTTGATTGCTGGTGGCCTTCCATATGATTGTTTTTTTCCCTCCCCTGTGTTTGTTTCAGAGCTTATCGCTGCCCACTGTGCATGCACAGTGCTTGTGACATGCAGAACCACTGGAAGGAGATAGATAAAGAGATCGCTCAGTCACCAATGCCCACTGAGTACCAAGGAGCAATGGTCAAAGTAGGCCTTCGATAACACAATAAAATGCTGGTGCATTTATCTAAATGTGAATATGAAACCGATATTTGTTCTGTTTGATGATTTATTTTTATTTTTTTTAATGTCCTTACTGCAGATTATGTGTAACGACTGCCAAGCTCACTGTACGGTGCCTTTCCATGTGCTGGGAATGAAGTGCACCAGCTGCGGCTCGTACAACACAGCGCAGGATGGAGGACTCATCCAGCTGCAGCAGCCCGAGCAGAACATGGAGCCACAGCAGCATGATCAACAGTAGCTTCCACACAACATTAAGAGTACATGCTTGACCAAAACCGAAGGCATGTGATGTAGTAACGAGCATCTAGGGTAAAACTAGACTGAGCCGGCTTCTCCAGTTTGTACATACAAAAATGTATTTATCTACTTTCCCTACCTGCTAATGTTCATCGTGGATGGAATTTTTCCCAGGATCCACTTGGTGGGAATCACTGGACAGGATCACCATACTTACAAACAAAGACAATTTAGAAGCATAGTCCGTATGACCTGCATGTTTATAGGAGGCGGCACGATTGAATCATTCAAAGCCACGCAGGTGATGGTGACAGTGGTGTGCAGTTGTGGTTAGTTAGCCTGATACATCTGGTGTATGTGCCATAAATCTTATTTAAATGATCTGAGTAAGATAAAGTGTTAACTAATGTGTGTTTGGCATTGGCATTGGTCAGCCTGTGCTGTTACTTGCATAGTCTCCCTGTTAGTCAAATATTTAACAGATGGCATTGTTTCTTCATTAGAGTTCTAAATACATATTTTAGTTTATCATTGTGGATCCCTCTCTCTATGATTTTTAGTTGGAACTTGCTACAAGGGTTGAAAATGGTTTATTGTATAAAATTCTAGTTCAAATCATGCATATCTTAAAAAAAGGCTCATTATATATAAACTTGATGATCTATCTTTAAAGCTTTGTCTTTAAAGCTGTCATCAAACCCCACTTATAATTGTAAAATACTATATGTGCAATCTGAAATTTAAAAAACTAAATTACATACAAATGGAAATATATGTGAATTAAATTTAGATGGCTTTGCAATGCTCCACAGCTAGCCAACATCCTGTATAATTTCTGCTGTGCCCACAGACTGTATATTAAAGAAAGATGCATGTAACCTCAAAGATTTCAAAAGCGGAGTCTGTGAGGAAGTGCCTTGAATTTGCTTTCTTTCTACTGACCAGCAGGGGGCGACGTCTGTTTGCAAAAAGAAGTCAGACTGCAAAAACATCAAGACAGCAGCTGCCAAAATGCTGAGGATGAGACTTCGGTCTTTTATATACAGTCTGTGGTTGTGGCTGCTGTGATAAATGGCCCTTGATTATTTTTGCATGTTTTCCCCTTGCAGGTATCAGGTTTGCTGAACTGTACTCTGACTGTACCACTGTTCAAAAGTTGAATAAAGAAACGAACTAATTTTTGCCTCTTTTTTTATTAAAACCACCTTATAGAACATCACATCAGTTTTTTTTTATCACACTGTTCACCAAAACGCAGCAAACCTTCACCATCTTATCCAGGAGGGTCACCTCTTCACCCTCACATGGAAGAAG
>NW_024583909.1:0-6077 GCF_018398535.1 Haplochromis burtoni
AAAAGTTGCAATCTTTTTTTGGAATGTGAATAGGTTAGTCATTGTTCTCAATTAAACTTGGCAACAGTCCAGTATTTACTGGCAAGGACACCTGTTAAACTTTTAACTCCGAGTTCATTCCAAAAAGAAACCGCAAAAATATCACAGGAAAGTGAATTTCTTTGAATCAAACCTGCCTCTTAATGGTTCTGCCAGAGGTTCCCTCCTGTTAAAAGGAAGTTTTTCCTTCCCCTTGTCTCCATGTGCTTGCTCAAAGGGGGTTGTCTGATTGTTGAGGTTTATTCTGTATTATTGTATGGTCTTTACAATAAAAAAAAGCGCCTTGAGGCAACTGCCGTAGTCATTTGGCGCTAAATGAGTAAAATTTAATTGAACTGGTTATATTCAAACACAGCAGGAAATGTATTTGCTCATTTTATTTTGTTTTATGGTCATTGACATCTCTTGTGCCTGCTTTAAGGCAATATTATAATTATAATAATTAGCAAAAATATAAATAATTTGGTTTATAAATTCGTGATGCACGGAAAAGTTACGTCGCTAGGCGGCGATCTTTGCGGTAACCCACGGTGCTGCGGGTAGCAGTAATGAGAAATCCTGCAGTGTTGTGGCGTCACGGGCGAAAAAAAGGGAGCGACACCCCACCTATTCCCTCCCCCTTCGCGACCCCGAGTCACGCCATAGGCTCTTCGCCGCATTAGTCGCCGCTCTCTGTTTGCTCATTGGCCCGCCAGCCTGTCCGTGAGCGCGCTGAGAGGGAGTTGACGTAATCTCTTCGGTAAATCGAGACAATCTACCAATTCTTCTTCTCGCTAGTGTGCAGATAGGCGTCCGCCGTTCATCTGTAAGGAAGACTAAAGTAGTCAACGAAGTGGCCGTTTCCAAATACAAATCCTTCCACCGGAGGATACCGCTATAATGGGTCTTTTTCACGGAAATGGACTTTATAGCAGTTTCCTTGCGCACAGATTCTGATAGAAACAACACATTTTGACGCCTGCTAGCTAGCGTTAGTTCTCGCCACTGTCCGGTGGTTTTGGTTTTGTCTTTTGCAAGAGTCTCCAAGCGTAAGTATATATTTTTAAAAATAATATATTTATATTTTGGGGGACTGTTGTGCACTGGGTTGTTATTACAGTTTAGTTTCAACGATGGATAGGGAGCAGTTGTCTGTGTCAACTAATACATGTCCGGTGGTCAGTGGACCTCTACGTGGCCATGGTTGCGATAACACAAAAGAATTAAACATATATATGCACTTAATTGTTACAGTATATAGAATAATTTGTTTATAGGTTTAGTTGATTATAGTTGGATAGCTGTTTCCGTTAGACTGTAGGTCGTAAATATTGAAGTCGGAGCCAATAACATTTAACGGGTTAAAGCTAGCTTAAAATAGAAAATATAATTGCTACTGTTGAAAGCTTCGCCTCTGGTAGGATTTAACGTCAAAACGCCTTTAACGCTGCCGGATAGGGTAAATGTGAACAATGTATCCAGTCTGGGCTGCTAAAATAAGCATGCAACTCCTCCCTTGCACTATTCCCCAACATGCAGCGGCGGAGGATTAGCCTACTTCCTAATATCAGCGAATGTGATTTATTTAAAAGGGGGAAATTTAAGCTCTTCGTCTACACAAAACGAACATTGTCAGATGCAACAGACAGGCCCTCGGTTAGCTGTCCCGCTGTAGCTCACGCCAAATAGGGGAGATAGGATTTCATGGGCGTATGCTTCGGCAAGTATGGCTGACTGCAAGTACATGGAAAAACATAGGATATTTAGGCTGTGTAGTCACCGGGTGCGGACTGTAAAAACGATGGAAAGTTGTGTGGTATTTTAACGCCACGTTATTTTATCCATGCAACAATCGTGATTTGTGATCTTCGTGTTTTGTTTTCGGCTAAAGCGCATTTCACGTAAACTGTGGGTTTATGATATAAATATAAAGGCTTACATCCTCTGTTTGATTTGCTAAATGTATGATCGGCTGCTGTTTACAAAATATTAAAGGCTTCATCGGGTTTGGTCGGCCATATTTGTTGTAGGCTGTTATGACTGAAAATTGGGAGGGGGTGGACTTTCATTGTGTTTGATTTACATTTAGTGAAAACAGGCTCTGCTCCTTTTCACTATAGCACTTTTGTTTTATTTTTAAAGAAGGAAGCAAACATTGTCTGGCTTCCCTGCATCACTTATTGTTTTAACTGAGGAGATGCACATTGGTTTTTCTGTTTCCTTTAGGAGGGATATACACAAGGGATCTTACAGGGAGACGGACTTAAACTGCAAACATGTCTGGGGCTTCTGTGAAAGTCGCTGTTCGAGTTCGACCCTTCAACTCGAGGGAGATCAGCAAGGAGTCAAAATGTATCATTCAGATGCAAGGCAACACTACAAGTAAGTGGCCTACTGGCATGCATGCAAGACCACCAAGACAAACTGGAGGGGGGAAAAAAGCATCTTGATTTTATGCAGGTCCAGTCTGCAGGAACACTTCGGTGGACCATGCATGCTCCTGCATGTTCTTCCTTCAGGCGTCTTAGCAGAGAACAGTAGAATGAGCAAACTGAATAGTGGACGGTTGGGGACGAGCAGCCTGAAAGAGAATAAAAGGCTTACAGAGTGAAATTCCTCCTCCTCTGGAGGGGTGTGCATGCCAGAGGAGATTCTGTGTGAGAAACGCTTAGTTGGTTCACGCTGGGAGACCCAGGGGTCGTCCCACAGCGTGGCCTGCCAGCACCCCCAGTTCAGCTAGGCTTTATCACACGGCCACTGTTTTTCTTTAATGGATGTGTGTGCTGCTTTATAGTTTATGGTTGCGTTATCTCTTGAGTGTACACAAACAATTTGTGAACAGGTTGTTGGATGCATATAAAACACGATTGGCAGTTAATTATTTACAAGATTTGCATCCCTATTTGAACCACAGTAATTGAGATAGAGATCCAATGTGTATATGTGTCGTTCTGGCTGCTATTACAACCAAATTTCCACTTGTGGGACAATTAAAGGATTATTCTATTCTATTCTATTCAAAGTCTGACAGGTTAAGTAAAAATATACATATTTATAACTTTTCTCATGTTGCACTAATCTGTGATTGAGGCATAGGGAAGGATGTTAAGACCATCTAAGATTTATTATGTGATAGTGCTCTTATTTACTGTAAAGCATGCTTGTCGACAGTGTTATATGATAAGCAATAGCAGAGCAAGACGAGAAAACCTGAACGTGGTTTGCAGTCATGTGATTCAACCTGCTTACTTGTGAGTCATCCGTTACTGTGAAGCACTAGCTGCCTCCTTACTCATGACTCTGTCGTGTGTGCTTCATTCCAGCTGAGCACAAGCTCCACGACATTAGCGTGGAAGCATTTATTAACCCGCAGTAACGAGACAGCATGTGGAAACAGAAACATGCTCTACCAGCAGGCTCTCGAGTTTTGTCTGTCAGTCTTATATCACCCTCATTAGACTAAGCTTATATGAATCTTCCATAAGATCAAGTGTCCCTACCAGTTATGGCTCACTTGTCCTTTATCTCTCACACTCTACCAAAGAGAAGCTTTGTGTCAAATCCCTAGTAGTTTTACTCTATATCCTTGGGTTTTCATTATGCCAATGTCACCCGAAGGAGCTGGAGGGTGACTTGTGGTTTGTAGCAGAGCTGCAGTGGAATATGCAGCGTTTTGTAGGGGGGTTAGTGAGTGTGTGTGAGCAAGCGAGGGAGAGGAGTAGGCTGCGGTACTGCCTACTCTGCCTCCTTTCACATGGGCAGATTGCAGAGCAGAAAGGGAGGCTGGCAGGCGGCCATACTCTCCCTTCGTCAGGACTTCATTGCAGATGGTATGCTGAGAATGCGCAGCTGGTGAAGATCTGTTATGAGAAGATCAATGAGGACGGCATACAAAGAGGAAGCTCTCACTACTCAGTAGAGGTGCGCGTTTATCATTCTTCTTTGGTAATTTTGTAGCTCGATCTGGTTCACGACCTTGGACATCCACGTAACGTCGAGCTGAGCATCCCAACTTTCTATGTGTCTTGAGCGCAAAGGACGGCAACAAAGAGGAGCTCTCCTACTCAGTAGAGGTGCGTATCATTCTTCTTTGGTATTTGTAGTCCTCATGGTTCACCTCTGCCCCCAACTTTTTGTGTTCGCTGCTCTTTCCTGAGCATTTCCCAGACTTCAGTCACATACTGCATGGTTTTCTTTGCAAATCTCTGCCAGTAAAATTGGGAAAACAAAAGTGTGACTGTGAAGTTGAGGTGCGATTGTGATCCGGATAATTTCCCAAATCTGGGATAAATAAAGTATATCTTATGTTCTCTGACCTTAATATACGCATGCAAATACCTCCTCTTATATATATCAATAGTGACATTAATATACGTATGCCTGGTTGCTCCGCCATGCAAATACCCAGACCAAGCAGTCCCTCTTCACTAATATTATTCACACAAATCACTCATAAGTATGAAAATGACAATATTTATTAATAATGAGTAAATTCAATTCTTTCTATATAGTGCACAAGAGAACGCTTGCATTTTGAGCACTATTTTAAGGCATTTTTGCATTTTAATTATAAAGGAAATCAATTCTAAATGCAAAACTTTTTTGCATTTAGCATTTTTGCATTTAGAAAACAGAGACAAATTCCAGTTTAATGGTTTAAATCCCACCATAAAAATCTGCGGAATGAATTGTTGAACACATTCAAAGCATTTGGGGGCATTCCTGTCAAGTGAGATGGAGCAAGGGTGTAAAATCTAACAGAGTGGCCACATACAATAGGCATTGTTTACAGTAACACAGCGGTCTTTGTTCCTCCACAGTCTGAGGAAATGCTAAAAGTCAAATCTAAAATGTCTCTCTCTCCTTTTTTTTTCCCTGCCTCCTGTGACCACTAACTTCAGGAGACTAAAGGACCAAAGAAAGCTTTTAACCCATTTTTCAGTCTAAATAAAACAGCATAAAGAAATTCATCTCTAACAAACACGAGGAAGGAACTTTAAGTGTATTTGAGTGTGAACGTTTTACAGACTAATTATAAACAAAGAGGGCGACTGTTTTCCTGCTCTGACCTTTTGGGATGCCAGGCAACAAGCCGGCGAGCTAAAGCTGTTTCCTCTTTCCCGATGGCATCACTTCGAATCTTTTTCCGTGTGGAGAGGTCCGTCTCGCGCTTCGCAGTGTAGTGATCTATACATCTGAGGTGAAAGGACAATGGGAGTCGAAGGAAAAGCAGGAGCGAGTGGCTAGAGACCAGTTGTGGCGAACAGTGTGGGTGATCTGTGCTGTGCGTATTGTACACTCGTTCAAAATCGGTCAGTCAGGTTGATAAGTTGAGTGAGCAGCATAAAAACTACTAAGGTTCTCGTTGTATAGTGTGATTTAGAACATGAAATGGAGTGCTATTGCCATTGTTGTAAGAAATAGAACTCACTATGTGCACATGAGCCGTGGTTTTTGAAGATGCATATCAAACTTTCAGGATACCACACAATACTTCTCATAGACAGCTTCAAGAGGGAAAATCTCTTATATTCCTACATCTTCTTAGTCTTGGCTATTGTTACTGTTACAGCGCTATATCAGTGGGTTTTAAACACCTATTGAGTGAAGTAAGTCTAAAGGATTACTTTGTGGCGGCGTCTTAATTTTTTATTGGTTTACGGAGATGGTAGGATAATTTTATAAAATATGCAGGAAGAGACCGCCAAAAGCCATGCTGAAACTAGCTTGACCTGGCAGGTAATAATACATATGGGAGATGCGTTTAAAGAGGGATTATGTTTCACTAGCTTGACCTGGCAGGTAATGAGTATTTTTCAATGAAATGTGCGCGTGCACGAGGGCTCATGTGAGGAGGAGTGAACCCTGCCATAATCTCACTGTGCTGACTTAGAAGGCTTATTTCTAGAACATGCCACGTAAAGCCCATATCTCCCCTGTGACTATCCCTCTAAGCACTCCTCATGTATTTGTGTTTGGCGTCCTCGCGTTATTATCCACCTCCGCCGCACAAAGTAATCCTTTAGACTTACTTCACTCTAATAGGTGTAAAACCCACC
>NW_024583909.1:36370-38321 GCF_018398535.1 Haplochromis burtoni
GATGATAGCGCTAGTAATAGCCAAGACTAAGAATTAGGAATTAATTTTCCTTTAAAAGAATATTGTGTGGTTATTAAGGTGCTCAGAAATCATACTGTTTATTTCCTAACTGTGCCCATATGTGCTAAACTCCAGAACTGTGGCTGCCACCAACATGAACGAGACAAGCAGCAGGTCCCATGCTGTTTTCACCATTGTCTTCACTCAGAGGAAACACGACAGCGAGACGGACCTCTCCACAGAAAAGGTCAGAGCAGGAAAACAGTCGCCCTCTTTGTTTATAATTAGTCTGTAAAACGTTCACACTCAAATACACTTAAAGTTCCTTCCTCGTGTTTGTTAGAGATGAATTTCTTTATGCTGTTTTATTTAGACTGAAAAATGGGTTAAAAGCTTTCTTTGGTCCTTTAGTCTCCTGAAGTTAGTGGTCACAGGAGGCAGGGGGGGAAAAAAAAGAGAGAGAGCCGTTTTAGATTTGACTTTTAGCATTTCCTCAGACTGTGGAGGAACAAAGACCGCTGTGTTACTGTAAACAATGCCTATTGTATGTGGCCACTCTGTTAGATTTTACACCCTTGCTCCATCTCACTTGACAGGAATGCCCCCAAATGCTTTGAATGTGTTCAACAATTCATTCCGCAGATTTTTATGGTGGGATTTAAACCATTAAACTGGAATTTGTCTCTGTTTTCTAAATGCAAAAATGCTAAATGCAAAAAAGTTTTGCATTTAGAATTGATTTCCTTTATAAATTATTTTCTACAGTGATTTGTGTGAATCTGCTGCTTGGCTCGGGAGCACCAGGCATACGTTTTCCTTGACATAAAAACTATAAATAAAGTGAAAGTGGAGCTTTCATTTTTTTACGTCATACCTCCAGCAGTGCTGTTTCTGTTGCAGTAATGGAACACATCTTTTGTAATAGATTACACTGACAGAGCTATTTCTTCAACTCACCAGAGCTGGTCAAGTTTTATAGTGCGTGCTTTGTCGCTGATGCTCAGCTCATTACTGTGTCCAGGCTGTTCATAAGATGCTAACCTGTGTCATGCAGTAGCTTTGGTATGAGGAGTCTGTACATCATCCAAGTGCTGCACTGTGCTCCTCTATCTTTTTTTTCCTGATGTGGTCAATATTATGCAGAAATTTAGATTTGGCATTGGTGAAGCTAAGAGCTGTATTTTATTTATTCATTTTCTCTACCCACCCTATTAAATGCACATTATTATAGGCCTGATGCATCTAATGCATTTACTCCCTCCCTTTAGGTCAGTAAAATTAGTCTGGTAGACTTGGCAGGCAGTGAGCGAGCAGATTCAACTGGAGCTAAAGGTACCAGGCTAAAGGTAAGACTCCGATCTTCCCAAACACCTTGGAATCACATTTAAAAAATGGCTTGTACAACCTGGAAATCTGTGTAATTTTATTCTGTTTTTGTTTTTTGTCTGTGCTTGCAGGAGGGAGCAAACATCAACAAGTCTCTCACCACGTTAGGAAAGGTTATCTCTGCCTTGGCTGAAGTGGTGAGTCTTACACTTGATTTTATTTCCTTTATTTCTCTCCTCCTCCTCCTTTGCAGTCGTTCTCTTATCCTCTACAACTTGACCCTACCTTCAAAAGGAATTCATGTTTGTAGCCTGGCATGCTGTAATGTCTGCCCTTCTGTTCTCTCTTCTCTTGTCCTTGTAATGCTTACTTGCACAGGATAATTGTACCAGCAAGGTAAACCCTTTGACAGCTAAACCACTAACCTGTCATTCATCCCATGAGACAGATTTGACAGCCTTTGGTCATGTGCAGCAATGAAGTTGCAGATATTTAGCTGGTATCAGTTTTATCACTTTAAACCTTAAACCCTCAATCCCTGCACAAGAGCAAATGCATGTCAAATTAACTCTCTCCTCATTTTACCTGACATATTGACCCTTACACATAAGGATCTTTTTTTTTT
>NW_024583909.1:38960-40959 GCF_018398535.1 Haplochromis burtoni
GATTGTGATTGTTTGAATTACACTTAAAATTATTTGTTTTATTATGTTTTTTTAGCTATGCTGACCGCGCCAAGAACATCAAATGCAATGCTGTCATCAATGAGGATCCCAACAATAAGCTGGTGCGCGAACTGAAGGATGAAGTGGCCCGGCTGAAGGAACTGCTCCGTGCCCAGGGCCTGGGAGACATTCTGGACAGTGAGTTTTATGCTGTCTCAGCTGGTCGTATCTGCAGCCAGCGACCTTCTCTGTCAGGGCCCACCACAAACTGGCAACGTCTTCTATCTTCATTACTGTCTCGTTACTCTCAGCCATCTAACGTTTTCATCTCAGTGCTTGTACTTGTGGCTGGTACATCACTAAAAACAAAGAATGAAGCAGCTTTTAACAAGTTTACCTCAATAAAGGTTTATTATGCCTCAGTGCAGTCATGTGTAGAACGTCAAATATGTAGTATATTTAAGGTTGTATGTGTTTGACTGATTGTGTTTGACAACGCATGTAGTCACTCAAAACTGCACTAAAATATCATTTTGCTATATGCAGGAGTAATGGCTCATAGCCTTGTCAATTAGATACATAATATACCCATTAATGACTTCTAATAGCTGAAGTGATGAATAACCTGACTACTTGCTAATGCCTGCATAGATCACGCCTAATAGCGTAGCACTTAGCAAAACATATCGTGACGTTTCTTCTCAGCTTTGTTATTGTTTATCCAGCCCCCCCCCCAAAAAAAACAAACATAAAAAATACCTGTTCCTCCTATTCTACTGGTGCTGACCTCTGACCCTTCTCATCTTTTCCTGCTTCCCCTCAGTTGATCCTATGGGGGATGATTGTCCAGGAAGTGGAATCAAATGTGTGTATATGTGTGGTAGACTTGCACTGTATATCACTATTTGCCCTAATTATAGTAGCTAACATTGCTTATGAACCCCATTACCTGTATATTGAATCTGCTACCAGCTTTGCATGTAAGTGCCTTTGTTTTTTTTAAAAAAAGCAAAAGCTTAATAGAGTCCCAGAAATGCAAGGTTTCCATAGGTGTTCTTATAACTGGCAAGAGTAAGCATGGCAGTAGGTTAGCATGCTTTGCGCTTTATTGTTATTTTTTTGTTACGTTTTTCAGAATGACAGGGGGGGGAGGCAGCTACTTACAGGCTCAGATCCATTTTAGAGTAGCCCTTTAGTTTTCCCTGGCCTCAAAATGCAAATGCATCGTTTCATAATAATGTCTCACTACCTATGACTCGCACTCTTTAAGCTCATTTTAATCCCGGTTATTCGTTCTGCTTTTTATTTTGTTTTCTTTCACTAATCATCCCCAGCAGGTGACGGTGCCCAAAGCTTTAAAATGCCCCTTCTGAGTTCTCAAACTGAGGCTCAGAGCTACAGACGGAAAGGTGCTTAATTTTTGTATTTCTATATAGAGGCACCAGAGGTGTTTGTGTAAAGATTTGACTAACTTTGTGCACTTTAGTAGTTAGTAGAGTGACTAGTTTGCTAGTGTGCTTTCTGTTGTATTCTCAAGCATCCCTAACATCTTAACCTTAAAAATGTTTCTGCACCATCTGATGCGCAGGGCAAATAGTTAACTAGCTGCTATAGTTGGGTGTGTTTTTGGAGAAAAAAAGCCCATATCTCAAGAAAGTCATCATCCCCCAGAATATTTACCCTTTTCTAATATCACTTTGATTTAGTTTGGTCCTTAAAGAGCTCACTTGTGTGTTGCCTCAGAGGCCCTTGAGGTCATTATATTGACATGAGCTACCTGACCTTTGAGTGAGGCTGCTGTGGCTTTTGTTATGGCGGATGCTGTGTGCGTATGGCGCGTGTGCTGTGAATTAATCTAATCAACTCCAGGCTGAACTTTCTTTGCCAGCATGTGTCCACGTCTCTCCTCTGTCCTCCTGCTGGACCTTCTTGCAGTCTCCATCTCCCTCCCATCCTGTAGCCGATACTCGTGATAGCAGTTTTCACACAGTGTGTTCAC
>NW_024583910.1:0-1142 GCF_018398535.1 Haplochromis burtoni
TGAGTAAAACCAAAGTTACTTTCCCTAGTAACTAGTTAATTTGAAAGTAACGAGTAACTTGAAGTAACTGAGTTACTTTTGAGAGAAGTAACTAGTAATGCAACTAAGTTACTATTTTAAAGTAACTTACCCAACACTGGTCATTGCAACATCTTGATTCTTTTCTTTTTAAGTTATTCTGTCGTAGATTTTGTGCTTGGGGTCATTGTCCTGTTGGATGACCTCATTTGGGGCAAGCATTAGCTGTCAAACAGATGGCCTCACATTTGACTCTAAAAAACAAACCCAAATCCTCCGCCACCTTACGTCACAGTCAGTATTAGGTGTTTGTGGTGCTGTGCTTGGTTTTTAAGAAAAATAAAGCACCGTAATGCCCTTATAAATTTTTCCAGATTGATGGTTTTGAGATCATTGCTGATGCCTTTCCTCCTTGGCACTGTGTTAGCAAACACCTGAATGCTCCAGATCTGCACACTGCAAAATCTTCTGCTTTTATCGAGGTGCTCACACTTAAGATAATCAATAATCAAGTGCATTTGATTAGCACTACCTGGATGCTACTTCCTCTCAAAATTCCTAAGGAAGCAGTTCACGGTGTATTGACGTTTTCATAGAATCGCACAGAGTCTTGTGAAAACTTTCTTTCTCATGAATGTAAAGGGAGTGTAACCCTGATCATATTTTTTTTTTCAAAATTGGAACTGTATAAATAAGTTTGTATACCCACCCCTTGATATCAAAGTACAAGAACCAGAATCAATCTGGTGAAAACTGATGATAGAAATAGAAAAGAATAAAACCATTTGAAAACATGTTAATGTTCATGCATTGTAAGAGATTAACATGTTAGTAAGAGAGTTCTTAGTTTAGATTAGAACATACCTGAGAGTTGTTCTTGCCTGACGCCAGACATTTAAATGTGTTTCCTGCATGACTGATACTAAAAGAGGCACCTGTTGTTACGAACCAGGCCAGCAGGTCCTTCTGGTATACATGGGTCTGTTTAGGACTCCCATTGGGCATTAGTGACAATTGTAAACAAATACAATACAGTGAACACTCTTGAATTTTTAACAGTTAAATGGCACAGCCAGTAAATAATTATCCTATACTCGTATCTATAAGATACCATAAAGGTTGTA
>NW_024583910.1:31332-36922 GCF_018398535.1 Haplochromis burtoni
TCTCTCTCTCTCTCGCCGTCACTCCTAAAACTTCCCCTGTTTTTTGGTTTTTGTTTGGTCACAAGCAGAGAGTGCTTGCTGGCGCTGTCCTTAGACAGTAAACGTGACGAAACTATTGAGGAAAAAATGCAGCGTATATATTGTTTATCATGACTCTGGTTTTACATGGTGCGCGCGGAGCTACTTAAACCTGTAATGTCTACATTACTTATGTAGTCAGCTACTTCCGTGCAACTGATATAAGATGCGGTAAGATGAACACAGCTTCGACCGTCTGTTTGTTGAAAAATAGTAACGGACCGCATTTTCTCGTTAGTAACTGTAACGGCGTTGTAACGATAGGAATAGTAATTAGTTAGATTACTTGTTACTGAAAAAAGTAACACTGTTAGCGTTACCATCACTGAAGACAGGTGAGGCCATAAATGGCAAGAAGTAAACATCCTCATAAGGACAGAAACAGAAGAATGTCTTTGATCATACAGTTTGAACCAAGGCTTACAAATTTAAGTAAAACAATGACAACATTTAACGATTTCAACCTAACACCTACCTTTGAAGTGGGAAATTATTGCAAGGACAGAACCGTAACCACTAGATTAGTTTGCCTTTACCCAATATAGCCTAATATAAAAGGATATTCAGCAAAAAAGGAAGACTTACTCCTCACTTTTTGCAAGCTTGTAGACAAAGCCTGTAGATAAACATCTTGAGGATGGATAGTTCAGGTACAAAGTAGTTTAAATTTTAGGATGAAGTTACAAATGTTTCAAAACTATTTTGGTTAGAAAATTGAGCAAGTGCAGTGCAGTCTCATTTGAAATGAAAGGTACAATACAATACAATACAACTTTAGCACATTTAAAGACCAGAGGCACACCAAAGTGCTTCTCAATAATACAATAGTATGAAATAAAATTATAAGGTATTTAAACATGTGCTTGGACAGCCAATTCATCTATACATAAACCCCAGTGTTAATGGCCTTCCTCTAAACATAAAATGAAACTAACACTAATCTGATGGACTGGACTGGCATACCGGGCATTTTTCGTTTTTATGGGCATTTTTCGTTTTTATGGGCCGATGTTTTTTTGTTGTTGTCTTTTTTCCGTAACGGTGTAAACAGTGAAAGGTGGCGGATTGGACAGATGCTGGCAGATGTGTAAAAATAACTCAATTGTTTGGTAGTGCCTATGGTGGAGCTTTCACAGATTCAGTAAAATTAGCAAGTGGTGGAGGCCAGCAGGTGGATGAGGGAAAGGGGAGGCGGAAACACAAAGCTGGATTTATTCTGTGGTTATGCTGTCAGCTGTTTCTTCTTCTCTTAATCTCTCCTCTCTCTCTCCTGTTGCTACTTCAATTGCGAAACTGATCAATGATCAGCTGATCGGTTCTGCCGCAACTCCCTCTCTCTTGTTTGTTTATCGCCCACTTTGCGCCAGAAAGAGGAAACCAGCGGATGTCGCGTTAAACAACAGCAGCACGTTTAAGCTTGATCAGCTGTTGTTAGAATTTATTTAATATTAATTTCTAGTATCAGCTGATGTTTGCTGGAGCCACAGCTGTAAAGCTGCTGGTCATGATATGGTTTGGTTATGTGGTGAGAGGGAAACATGAAGATGAAACCAGGAGATGTCCTTACTAGATCATCAGAGCTGTGATGGAGAAACAGGTTTACCTTTTAGGTGACATGAATGAGTTGAAGGGAAGTTATGAACTGTTTCTGAGAGACAAATAACACCAGGATCCTTTTTTAGGTAGCTGACAGCTGGTAACTGTGCAGGGGCGGGTCTAGCAAAGTTTTGCCAGGGGGGCAGGTAGGGCATTAACAGGGAAAGAGGGGCACAAAGAAATACTTTTCTTTCTTATTCTCATTTAAAATATCTAGCTTTTAAAATAATTATCTGAATCTTACAACCAAAGTTTTTATCTGATGTACAAATATGAAATATATATATAGAAAATCCATTATTGTACATAAGTTTTTTTTCAGGGTCCCAACATAATTTCTTCAGAAGTAATGTACTGTATATGATGCCAGTATTTTCCCACATTTTCTAGATTGTACCAGTACTTTGTGTAAAATGCCATCAAAAAGTCAGTTAAGTTTTATTCTTTCTCACCTGTCTTTCTGTCTCCTTTCACTTTTTAAAGGTTGCCATGTTAGAAAGAATATTTTGCCCTGCCATGCTGTTTGTTGATGTGGTAAATGAATAGTTTATGAAAATATATCTAAATCTGTCATTCATTATTTTTAATATTCGGTTATGGTCATGTCTCACCTTTAGTCTTCTCTGTCTTAATTTCAGGTTTCCACCATGTGTTGTAGATAGTTCAGGAAGTTAACTCAACCAAGCAGTCTTTGGGTTTTGGCTAAGTACTGTTTAGAATACCAGAATAGGGAGGATGGTGTAGGTTTAAGTTTATTAGACTGATACATATGTACCAACAAGACAGTGTACACCAATGTGACAACAGCGTTTGTTTTCATTCAAAGGATTTATGGTTTTTCCTATAATACCTGGTGGGCCGGTCTCTAGTCAAAATGCCCGGGCTGATTTTTTGTCTCAGTCCAGCCCTGGATGGAAGCCAAGAGACCTTTCAACTGTTGTGCATTAAAGATCAATACAAATTACAATCTTGCATAGATGTGCTGACATGGGACCTTTTTTGTATATTAGTGATGACTTAATAGTGAACTTACTGAAATTTGACTATGGATTTATAAAAAGATCATCTGCTGTTCATTGCAGCCACTATGATCAGTGATCAGTCACATATAATAATAATAATAATAATGCTTACATTGAGCACTAATCATCAACAACTTGTTAGCTATATGATCAATCATTTTCAGACATTATCACAAACTGAAACTGCCATTAAAAAACCTTAAATGTAATATAGTCTGTTTTAACAGTTTTAACAGTCTTCAACAAGAAAGATGTCTGTCATCAAGTTCCTCGTTCTATATGAAGGTATATTTGTTTAGTGTTTTATGATTCTCCTCCACCCTTTGCACTCATCCTGTTTTTCTGTCTCTCTGTTTGTGGAAGTGGCACTTTCCCTCCTCCCGATTACCCAATTCCACACTGTCACATTACTGCTGTGAAACCTGTGTGTTGGATCATTATTTATTTTGAATCAAGTATTCATAATAAAGTTATTAAATAATTATGAATATATTAGAATATATATAAATATATCAAAAATGCATCAGTGCACATTGGCTGGCTAACAAATCCTGTTGCCTTTGTCATATTTCTACAGACCTAATAGGAACATAATAAGCATCTCAAGAAAAGGCCTTTTGTACTTTTAAGTTTATTTTCCTCTAGTCTCAGCCTGCTAAGCTACTAGCCTCCCTCTTTCAGTAATCTGTAAAGTTTACAGCTTTCCTGATTTAAAGCATAATCATTTTTGATAGAATTTTTAATTGCTCAGAGTTTTGGCTCTTTTTTGGGTGGAGTTGGAGTGGGTGGGTCACGCCCAGGTTACCCCTAGGCCAAGGACGTAGCATCAGGAAACTTATATTAACTCATATATTAACTTATATTAAGTATTAACTAGCTTTGTCTGCAGTCTTGTTACATCAACTGATAACAGCGGATCTCAGTCCAGCCCAAAAAACCTACTGCTGGCTCGGATGGTACCCTTCTGTGCATTCTTCAGGCAGATATGGCAACACCATGTCCTGCTCCTGCAAGCTGCTTTGCAACCCACCGTGACCCCCAGTGCCTTCATTTCATCTTTTGCTTGACCTTAATGTGACGTATGTTGTCACTTTGTTGATGCTTGCTTTGAGCTGTACATGTTTGTCTTGCTGTTTCTTTCATAGGACATAATTTTTCTACCACAAACAGTCATTACTAGAAATGAAAGGTTCACTCTTTTTTTTGGTCTAAAGTGGTCCTGACTCAACTGTGATTGTTCTGCATGCATGCGCATGACACCTTTCAGTAGTTTAATTCACATAATTAGATTAACTACATTAATCATGTCATCTATCCAATATAAAACAAAAATAAAGAAAATGCCTAAGACAAACTCCCATAGATTAAGGTGAAATAGTCCAAACAACAATTCAAAACCCAAAGATATTAGAAGAAGAAGAGAAAGAAAAAAAGAAAAAAAAAGTGTTAACTTGCACAGCACTCTATCTAGATTTCAATCTGAAAGTAATGTCATGGTACAAATGGTCCATGTTAACTATTGTTTGTGAGAATGGTTACAGAAACTTGGGTCCATGCATCAAACAATTTAGCCTATCATAAAACCCCAAGGAGGTGAAAAGCCAGAATGTTTAGGTATTAAACAAAAATAGTTTTGATCATATCTGTGATCTGCTTATTTGATGAAAAAAGTTTTTGTTTTGTTTTCAATAGAAAGTTTTTAGCCAGGGCTAGTCCTTTCCTGTATGTATAAAGTAGAGGTGGCCCTTACAAGAAAGCTGTAGGAGTGACAGAGACCAAAACATGCAAATGATTGCACTGAAATGCACTTAAAAAAAAGTGGAGGATTCATCTGTGTTTTGATGGAGAAAGAAATATGTAATTTAATGTGTGTTTTAATTTTAGTGATGGGCAATGCAAGGCTCTGGAAAACTGTAGGAGGTATTTAGGTTTTGAAACAATCTAACATTTGTTGTCCACTTTTTGCTATCGTCAGGTCTTGATAATCCTATTTTGTGAAACAATGATGCAGACAGGCCATGAACAATTCTTATAATATAAGAAATATAAGAATTACATATAGAATTCCTATATATAATTCTTATTATTATACCAGACTATTGAAAATTCAACAAACATGTTTTGAAGAAATCCCTGTAGGAAAGGAACAAAAAACATTGAGATTGTAAAAGACAACAAGCTGTGACTAAAATGAACATTGTGCTTCTGTTATGAGGTTATTTTACTTAATAATTCAGTGCAATGCGTAACAAACCAGTTGCTGATATATCTAAAGTTAATAAAATTCACTGACCTGATTCATTTTCAGTGATTTAGTTTAATTTTATTTTGCTGCTGTGTGAGTGTAGTGTAGTAACAGTATGTGTGTGGTGCACATACAATAATGTTCCTTGTTCTTTCAAACAAGATCAAGATATTTTTCTTCCTATTTACTGTTTTTAAATTAACTACAGCACATTTTTTGCTGACTATTTTAAAATTATTAGGGTCTAAGATTATTTTTAATCGAGGTAAACAGCAAATGTTTTCCTTTACCAGTCACTCTGATCATATTTTGACAAACCCAATGCATACTTTAAATAATTATGCAGTTTGTTTGCCATTTTTGTGCCTGATTTTGATGGAAAGGAAAATGTGTATCTTCAGGGTCACGTCACCTACATATCATTTCCTTTTACATACTCAGTATTTAGGTGTTTCAGAGAAAATGAAACATTATTTAAATATTAGAATGTGGTGAGTCCGTGTCTCTTCAGCACCAGATTATGTTAGCATGTTATTTGAAGATGTGACATATAAGATAAGATAAGATAAGATAAGATAAGATAAGATAAGATAAGATAGAACTTTATTAATCCCTCGGGTGGGTTCCTCTGGGAAATTCGACTTCCAAA
>NW_024583910.1:39490-40899 GCF_018398535.1 Haplochromis burtoni
TCTGGCCCCGCCACTTTCCTTGTGTTGATAACATGTTATACTCAGCGGATCAATCATTTTAATACATACAGACCTGTGATAACTGCCATTTAAAACCTTAAACTGAAGGATCTTACATGTAATAGTCTGTGTGTGTTAATTACCTTGGCAATGGTGATGAACGTCAGTCTGCACAAAAACAATGTTTCTGTTACTGATGTCAAGTTCTGACTCCTATGCACTTCAAGCTCTCCTCCTTATAAGATGTATTTGGTGTTTAATCTCTGCACCTGTGCTGTCTTTTTTATTTGTGTATGTGTATCTATGGCTGTGGTGTTTACATCACTGCTGCAATAGCTGTGTATATCTACACAGTGTATCCCAAAACCCATGAAATACAATAATCAACGAATATAACTAAAACAAATGAAAACACTGGGTTGTAGACCCAGTGCCGTGGCAGAATTTGCCAGATAGGTGACAGGTATTTAGTTTTAGCTGCAGCCACCAGTTCCTACTTGCAGGCCTGAGGTCCTTTAAGCCTCCCAATCTTTCACTTTTCACCCAAGCCCTCTCTCCAGCCTTCTCAGTCATTCGCTTTTACTGTTTGCTACCAACAGCAGATCATCCACAGAAATTTGCCTCATATTGGTGTATTTTTGTGATTGTGACATCGTGCTAATTTACCTGCTTAGTAAATCTTAGAAAGATTGCCTTAATAAAATTGTAGTTTTCTAATTTAGCAAGGTACGTGATACAATGTGAAGTAAAGGGAAAAACACAAAAAACAAAACAAAACAAAATAATTAGCAACAACATGCTCGTTTGCTTCAGGGTGGGATAAACATGTTTAATTCAATTCAGTTCAATTCAATTCAATTCAATTCAATTCAGTTTTATTTATGTAGTGCCAAATCACAACAACAATCGCCTCAAGGCACTTTATATTGTAAGGTAGACCCTACAATAATACATAAAGAGAAAAAAACCCAACAATCATATGACCCCCTATGAGCAAGCTCTTTGGCAACACTGGGAAGGAAAAACTCCCTTTTAAGAGGAAGAAACCTTCGGCAGAACCGGGCTTAGGGAGGGGCGGGGCCATCTGGTGCAAACGGTTGGGGTGAGAGAAGGGAGACAGGATTAAAGATGTTCTGTGGAAAAGAGCCAGACAAGTGTGATTCAGTAGTGTTTACTGAAGTGTGTACTAAAGCTTTTATTTCTCACTAACTTATCACTGGCTGGAAATTTGGACAAATCTGCATTGAAAACCTGCCTTTAATTTTTTGTTAGGTAAATTGCAGCAGGGCATTCCTCCCAGTTAGGACCCTCTGGGTCTCACTGTTGTTGCCCATGAGTGTGTTAAATTCTCTCTTTAGAAAACCAATCCAACCTAAGCCATGGGAACTAAGCTGGGCCTGTTAGTAATA
>NW_024583911.1:0-1242 GCF_018398535.1 Haplochromis burtoni
AAACACAATCAGCATAATGGAAACAAGACAGCCTGTGTACCCATATGTGAACATATGAAATATGTTAAAAATCTCTGATGCACACTTTGTGTAGATAATTGTATAGCATTAATTTGCTTTAATTTATCAGAACAAATATAAAATAAAAACACATCTTTCAGTGTGTCCTTGGATGTCAATAGGGTTTAATAATAAAAGTTTAATAATACAAGTTTTGGACCTAAGACTAATTATTAGATAAAAGTACTTCTTGTATCCATTCTAAATGTAGTCTATATGTCCGAACTCAAATCTATTGTGTATATAAGCTATCTATCTATCTATATAGATATGATGTATGTATCATATAATTTTTTCATAGAATGTTCATCCCAATGTGGCTTTAAAAAGTTGTTCAGTGTTCTTTTTGTCTAGTAAATGAAAGTCAAATTAAATAAATATCTATACCTAACAGTCTAATTTGTTGTGTTTTTGTTATTATTGAAAAATAGACTCTGCACAGGTCAATTTTATGTGTTCTCTTTTTAAAAAAAGTGGGTTTTTTTTTTTCATTTTTTATGTATTTCAAATATTAAGTTACTCGTGTTGAATTAAAACCAACCTGAGCTATTATAAATCTCATAAATGTTCATGTAATGCTACTGTTTTCTACAAAAACTCGTACAATAAATGTTATTCTCTTGATGAGTGTTAAGAAGTTACTCTTTGGATTGCTGACCAAAGTACAAAATACATTTTTCTGTCTGACCTTATGCAACACAAGATTGAAAAACAAATGGATGGGACACTCGATACTGACATTTTGATGCTGTGTCGAGCTTCTGTAGTGTAGATTTTTCTAAACACTGCTGTGGTTAGAAACACCAGGGAAATTATTATGACATTCTAAAGGTTTTCGTGCACTTAACCTCAGTTTTAACAGGTGGTGTATCTGCTGCCATTATCCACTGGGAGGCACCAGGATTCCCTTTTTTTTTTTTTGACACTACGGCTTCTATTAATTACACATGCATTTGTAAAAGAAAATACCCCATCTCTAACTATTTTTTTGTGGATTTGGGAGACCAACATAGACAGTCCTATCACATAAGATAAGGTAAACCTTTATTAGTCCCATAAAGACTGGAATCCAAAGGGTAATTTAAAAAATATGGTGTGACGGCCCACTCCACCCTGCCTTCCTTTTGTCCTGTTTGTGTGTTTTGTCTGCAGTCATTAGAGGGGTGGAGTTCCCATTTACAA
>NW_024583911.1:2507-3613 GCF_018398535.1 Haplochromis burtoni
GAAGAATCCGCGAGTTTCTCTGTGAATTTCCCATTACGTCACAGCGTTCCTACGGGAAAGTAACGGTAATCTAATTACTGTTTTTGCAATAGTAATCCCTTACTTTACTCGTTACTTGGATAAGTCCTATCCATGAATATAAACACAAACAAATGAGTAAAAGAGACAAGAGAGGAGAGAGGAAAACAGAAAAAATCAAAACCTGGAGCAGACAGCCAAGAAGTACTGAGGGACTATAAGTTTGTCAGTTAGTCAAAGTAGTTTTTGGTAATAACATCAATGAATAAAAATAAATGTGGATTGTAGTATTTCGTAGAGAACAGGTTTGCTTGTTTTTATTTCTTTTTGTTCCCTGTCTGTTTGTATGAAGATAGTTGAAAAACAAGTTGTTCTCTGGGCTGATGGTCAGTTATTCAGAGAATTTTATTTCATTACAAATAATGTATTTACATCAATGTCATTCCAATCCAGAACCCCAATTTCTAAGTTTCTCATTGGCTTGACAGCATAGCTATCTGTTGGATGAGGCCATCTAAACTTCACCAAGGTTTAGGTTAAAGGTCAGGGGAAATGTTACTCAGGAGAAATTGCTATTCAGTCAAAGTCTTATTGTCTTGGAAAGAAAACTGTTCAGCCTTAGAGTGACAACTACTGGACTAGAGAACCCAATAACAGCACCTGTCACACTGAAATAAATCACTGAGGTGCTTTTTAAACGGTTAACCTCTTAGCATTTCATTTTATATTAGCTAATATGCTGGTAGGTAATGTGCTCTAAGCTAACTTTGCTCAAAGCAATCTCATGTTTCTAAATAAAAATGCAAAAAAAGCAGTTACTCACATCATTTCATATAAGTATAACTTTTGCTGAAATTGTAACTCCACGAATGAAGAAAATTTGGAAAGAAAGTTTACAGTACCTACAAAGCAAACCCAGTGCAATGGTTTCTGTGTGAGAACAGATAGTGAAATTTGAGAATTTAAAGAAAAACAACAACAACAACAAAAACACGTTCTCGTTGTTCCTGTTGTTTGATGATGCCTTCTCCATAAGCGGATGGATCCTGTTTGGATGGCCAGAAAGTGGGGCGGATCTGCTGACCTGA
>NW_024583911.1:4928-6403 GCF_018398535.1 Haplochromis burtoni
TTTGCGGGTGATAATCTGAGCTTAGGCAAGGTTTTGCTCCAAGAGCTGTATAAAAAACATTTTCCACACCTGCGACGTGAATTGGGGAACCCTGTCAGACACAATCTTGGGAGGTATTTGGCTGGGCGGCGTGGGTTTGATTTATTACGGGCGCAGATTGAGCATGCGGCCACATACTCCTTGACAACTTTATCTATTGAGTACCACCAGAAATACCTTTTAATGAGAGAGCTGGTCCTCCAAACTCCTGGATGACAAGCAAATCTGCCTTTGTGAGCCCAATCAATCACCTTAGATCATAGGTGTCAAACTCTGGCCCGCGGGCCAAATTTGGCAGCCTAATTACATTCGGCCCACGAAGCCATGCCAAATTACCATTAGAGCTGGCCTACTGGTATTATACAGCTAATGTATACATCGTTTAGTATTAAGCTTTGCTTGTTCCATATTCAGTTTTTCAGCAAAACTTGTTTGAGTCCATAAGAAAAGATTCATTCTTATATCTGGAGGAAGATTTTTTTTTTCAATAAATATTAATGTTAGCCCGCGACTTTGTTCCAGTTTTGAATTTTGGCCCACTGTGTATTTGAGTTTGACACCCCTGCCTTAGATCGAGCAACTCCCAAGCCCCAACGTTATAATTTCTCTCCGCTGGGCAGAAGCGGCGCGAAAAAAAAAAGGCGCAGGGTTGAAGCTTTCCGGCCGGGTCAGAGCGCTGGGACAACACCGCCCCCACCCCAACATCTGATGCATCCACCTCAACTACGAACTGTTTACTGAGATCAGGATGGATTAACACTGGCGCAGACGTGAATAGTTCTTTCAGCTTAGAAAAGGCAGCATCAGTCTCCTGACTCCAGATGAAGGGAAGTTTAGAAGATGTAAGGCAGGTAAGGGGAGTGGCTTTTTGACTCTAATTTCTTATAAAGTGGCGATAGAAATTGGCAAAGCCCAGAAAACGTTGTAAGAGTTTTCGCGATGTTGGAACGGGCCACTCGACAACTGCTTTAACCTTAGCTAGGTCAGTCCTGGGTCACCTGTCCCCCTGCGAGGATGGAACGACACGGAAGGAGAGTGGAACTCACATTTTTCAGCTTTGACGAATAATTTGTTCTACAGCAGCCAAAGTCTGACCTGCAAACAACTATATTAAACTGTAACTTGTCCATCCCAAAAACTTGATTCTATTCATCTGGACGTAGCGTTTTCAGTGGTAGAAATGTTTCATTACCAACCTTATAAACAGTACATTTGCATAATAACTGAAACCAGCACACTGAATGAACAATGGGCTGGGAGGTCAGTTCCTTGATCATTAATATGCAAATTGATATGAACATTGATCAACGACCACTGATCAAAGACCACTGATCAATGGCCATGAGTACTATTCTCACAGGATTTTACGTAAATGTAACTTCTCTACTCTGATAGTACAAAATAATCAAATATTACTTATTAATTCTGTTATCTAT
>NW_024583911.1:7769-9700 GCF_018398535.1 Haplochromis burtoni
CCTTTGTGCTTTTTCAGAGTGTATTGTTCTTTTCCAGTCTTCGTTTATCTGCTGATGTCTAGTTGATTGATGAGCCATTAAAGGGCTCGCCTTCAGTTAAACCTCCTGCTGCCAATGTGTCTGCAATTGTGGGTCCTCCTTCACCACACCCTGACAGATGGAGTGTACACTGAAAGCTCAGTAGTGTTGTCATTTTCAGTTTTTGTGTGTGACCTGACAGCACTGATGTTGTTTTGAAGTTTGTTGAACTTCATTTGCAAATTTGGTTTGGTTTGGAAATTTGAGAATATGATGACGTGATTCCAGAAATGTTTTTTCTTGAAAAGAGAAAACTATAGGTCAAGTTCTCTGGCTTGCATCAAAAGTATTAGAACAAATTCTTCTGGATAGACTTTAACAGGACATGAAAACTACTGACAAAAATAAACAACAAAGATTTCTGCACATATATTCTGAATGACCTTGTTTCCACGTCTGACAAAGAAAATGTGACTTTGTTCATCCGAGTTTCAAAAAGGTGAGATATTGTCACCTGTTCCGTTTCAGTTTGTACATGGATGATCTTTCTAAGTCACAAATAGAGTACTGGTTATATGATAGACGAGAGTCTTATTGATATTTTGATAGATGCTGAAATTTCAGTTATTCGATTGCGTCATAGTGCTGGCTCACAACAGCTGTTCACAGAGTAAGTGCTTCAGTTGAGGATTTTTTCTCTTCTTCTGTGTGGGAGATGAAGAGGTAAATTTTGTGAATGCAGGTGGATATTGAGAACATGCAATCTCTGTGGTGATGATGTTGAGAATGTGCAGAGTTTGTGTTGTAAGTACAACCAGATATCCTTGCCTGTAATTTTACATCTGCTCAGATTATGTTAAAATAGCTGTTTTTAGAGACTACTGTACTCCATTATTTACTGCACACCTGTGGTGTATATTTAGTAAAGAAATAAAAAAGAAAACTTCAGGGTGCATGTCACCCTGACCTTGATCAAGCCTCCAAGGTGGAAAAGGACACGCCAAATGTTTGTGATGCATAAAGTTCCTACCTTCCACTGTCTGCTGATAAGATTTTAATCAATGAATGGATTCAGATGGAGTCATAATGGCCTTGATTGGACCAGCTTTAAGTGACACAAGATATTTCACCTGCTTCTGGAAACAGTGGAATAAAAGCTCATTTAATTGTTGCGTTTTGGTTTATTTTGTGTTATTACAGAGGTGATGATGTTGTGGGTGTTATTGTTCTTATGTTTTTAGAATTTAGATTAAAATAAAAGCATGTCTCTTAACATTTAAAAATAACTGCATTAAACTTTCCCACATCTACTCTGATTAGCATACTAAATAATCAAATATTAGTTTTTGTTTTTATTAGTAATTATTAGTTATTTATTTAGTAATTACTAATATTAGGGTTTTTATTATTAGTTTTTTTTTATTAGTTATCTTTCAAAATAGGGTGATTTTGACATGTTATTAAAGTCTCTTTTTTTAAATCAGAGATTATCCTCACAAGATTTGGTGAAACATATTTAAAGTTAAAAAAAACTCCACAACCAACTCTGAATCGAAACAGTGGATTCTGGAACAAAGAACAACATGAGCATCATGTGAAATCAAAAAGTTAGTTTTGCAGAAAAAATTATTCACACATAACTTTGTGCTTTTCTCCATCACAACAGTTGACTGACATAATATTTCTTGACAGCAGCCCTTCCTCAGTGCTTGTGGTTCATTGTTAGCTCATTAACACGAGTGAATGAAAACATTTTGGGTGTAACCCACAGGTCTTACAGGTATTTTCACATCACTCTCAAACTTTCTGTTATATTTGTTTGAGTTCCATGCAGGCATGTTTGTTTCTCTCTAAGAAGCTGACGACTCTCACGAGATAGTTTATGATGTGGTGATAGAAGAGCAGGGCTGGGT
>NW_024583911.1:11032-12190 GCF_018398535.1 Haplochromis burtoni
CAACACAACAGGACAACTTAGGAAACATGGCCTAAATAAGGAACGAAATACAAGAGCGAGAGCGACACACTCAAACTCAAACACTGTGTCACACTACCCAGTATTGTGACAGTATATGGATAATAGCAAACACTCAAAGACATTTCTTTCATGCAGCAATGAATTTTGTTTGGTCAAAATAATTTTCTTCTCAACATGCAACATTTAGTAATAATGACACTTAAAATAATAGTATTATTTTAATAAATGAATTTGCCTGTTCTATAACTCTGGAGGCCAGGATCACTGAATTGGAGACCCAGCACTGTACCCTTGAAAAACTCGTAGCTAGCCAGGTTCCTGTAGTCAGTGTATCAAAGGTAGCGTAGTCCCCTGGGAGGTTGTGCTGAGAAGCTGGAAAAGCAGGATTGCTGGGTGACAGTAGGAGGGGGCGTTTTTCCCCACTCTGCTGTGGGGAATTTGAGGTCACAAAAATTAATATTGAATAGATGTGTAACTTTGCCAAAACAATGTTGGAGTTTTCTCTGGTTCCTCCCCAATCAGACCAGGAGTGACATGTTTTGCTAAATGTTCTCATTTCTCTTCTTCTTAAATATCTGGCTGTCTGAGTGGTGTCCCAAAAAGACTTTAAAGATAGTTGGGACACTTTCTGTTAGGAGAGAATGCATCCATTACACTTTAGATGGACCAGCTGTCATTACAAGAAATTTGGTCAATTTTATTACAACTCTCCAAACATGACTATCCAGACATGAGAACTGTTTGGACTGAATGTACACATGTACTTTTGTTTTACTGTAATTGCTTTGGAAAACACTAACACAATTAAAAAGGCGGTTAAGGTTAGGCATAAGGTTATGGTTGATTGGGATTAAGGTTAGGATTAGGGCTGTAATACAGGGCTGGAACATGTGTTACCACCGGGAGCGTCAATCTATTGGATTCCATCCAAAACCCGCCATGTCTCATACTGAAAGCGGGAACGCGGAAGGTTACCTTTTGCGTTACTGAGGAAGGCCTCAGGACTTATCAAATCGTCAGTATATTAGACTGTAACTGTAACAGCCAATCAGAGTTTTTGCATCCAGGTCTGTGATTGGTTGGTTTTGTGGTACACTTATAACGGTACAAGAGTTGAGCATACATCGGAATGAGAAC
>NW_024583911.1:13442-14757 GCF_018398535.1 Haplochromis burtoni
GGTCTTGTTATACATTGTAATCCACGGTCCCAACTACAAGTTAGATATAGAAGAAATACAACTTCATCAGGAAGCTGGTTGTTGTTTCATAAATAATTATTACTATAATAGTTTGCAAACATTTCAGAGTTTTTTCTATTAACTACATTTATAAAATATTTCATAGCATACATGTACCCATGTAAAGACATTACGTTCACAACTTGATTTACATGCTAAAGCTAAATCAAAAGTGCTCAACTTTAGCTTTACCTCAGTGCCGCCGGTTGTCTGTCTTTAGTGTCGTTGCTTCTGAATATGCTGAAAAAGCTTCCCATGATGCAGGATTTGAACGAAAAACCTGTGGGTTCAAATGTCAGTGCCAGCACAACTCTGAACTCTTCCTTTTTGTTTAAGTATCCTTATTTAACAACTTAGTATATCTCAGTTGTTTACAGATGATTCACATAAATCTTAAATCTAAAGTTAACAAAGGTCTATTAAGAAATTTATCATGACAGATGTAAAAATAGCCTTTCTCTGATACTCTTTAAGAAATCAGAGCCCTTTTTTCTCATTACTTAGATTTTTTTTATTGCTACAAAGCAAATACATGTACAAGCACAACTTACATTAAGTGGAAGTTGTTCAGTCTGTTGAAGCAAAACTCTGTGTGACACTGTCTAAAGCCTGCAGACTGCTGTTCTCTGACTGTATAATACTGCAGGAGGCGTGTCATCTGTTGAGCTATAAAAAGCAACTTGTGGCAGAGCAGTTTTAGCATTCATCTCTCACCTGTGCAGTGACAACAGTGAAAAAAAATGGCTTTAATTCCAGCAGGTAAGACTTATTATTAATCATTGTTTTTTAAATTATTTTCCTAAAGTGTGAAAACTTCTCAGTTTCACTTTGGTTCTTGTAAAACTCTTGTGTACATGGGTTAAATCAAATTAGTCATTTGTGTTTCAGGTCCTGATTTGAGGATTGTGATGATTGGAAAAACTGGTGTGGGCAAGAGTGCTGTTGGGAACACCATCCTGGGATGTGAGCATTTCAGATCTTGCCCTTTATCTGCATCAGTGACTGAGTTCTGTCAAAAAGCTTGGACACAGTGGGGGAAAAGAATAGTTAGTGTTGTAGACACACCAGGGATCCTGGACACTTCAAAATCAGACGAGTTCATCAAAAGAGAAATTGTGAAATGTGTTGAAATCTCCTGTCCCGGTCCTCACGTGTTCCTGTTGGTCATCCAAATCGGCCGATTCACCAAAGAAGAGAAAAACTCAGTGGAAGCCCTGCAGGAGCTGTTTGGCCCCGAGGCAAACAAGTACATGAT
>NW_024583911.1:15744-19488 GCF_018398535.1 Haplochromis burtoni
ATTATGATTTAACTGGTTTGATATTAATCATAGTGACTTACAATTATATATATTACCTTTTTCTTTTACTGTTCTACTGACATATTTAGTTAATTTCCTTTAAATTATTTTGACTATTTAGTTGGTTTGCTTTATTACTTCAGGTTTGACTTCAGATTTCCACGTCTGTCCTTACAAGAGTGGGAAAACATGTTCATATTAAAAGAACATGTAAATAATATTTAAACACTTCTGTTGTGAAACAGCAGACTCAAACACTTAAATACTGCAGAAAGACAGACGCATCAGCTGAACAACAACAGTTTTAATACCTTTAATACGTTCAACCATCTTTAATATTTTGGTTATCAGCACAAGCAGGTGAAAATATTCTCTATGGAAACAGGTATTACCGGTATTTCAACATCACTATACAACTTCCTGTCATGACAGCAGAGGTGTTCCCTCTGAGAATCCTGGCTCTGCGAAGACATTCCTTTGTTCTTTTAAGAGTTTAAGAGTTGGATGCACAAGGTTACATTTATTTAGGATTATTCCTAATCTGCACAGGGTCAAAGTGTGAGGGTTCCCCAGTCCTCCCTGTGTGCTGTCAGCGCCTCTCTCCCTCGCTCTGTCATTCTTTGTTTGTTTTGGTGTCTACTTCATAGGCAGGGCTAATTCCAGCTCCCTACAAACCACTCCCTTGAGTGATCGCTACCACTTCTTGGCAGTCACTCTTCACTGGATCGTCGACCTACCTCGTTAGTTAAGCCCCAGCCCCTCGGGTGTTTACTGCTTACCATGTTTCCCTGTGTGATGGTGTTCTCCGGTGTTCCATCCTAGGTGTTTGGTGAAAGTGTGTCCACAGGTTTATATCGTGATGTGGATGTGTGGACCTCTCCGTTTGTTTCCTAATCAGGCCCCCTCCTGTTAGGTGTACATTCCCCTAAGTCTTGTGTTTGGTGTTAGGAAATTTAAATAAACCTGTTGAACTTTTGGAAAAGTCCCGCTTCCGAATCTTGCTAGCTTGCATTGGATGTGACAGAACAACCCGGCCACACATCAAGGACTCAGGCTCTGACCCTGTACGCCTCTCCACCCAGGAGGCGCAGCTCAGCAGGCATGAACAATTATTCTGCCTCTTCTCTGGCAAACAGGACTCCATGGTTCTAAAAAATTGCAGATATGCTCAAGCAATCTCTAACTCCATCTAATGCCAACATTTCACCTCAACAGCTACCAGCAGAACCCTGACCATCCTGGACTGAGAGAGGACTGTGCCAACTCCTGATGAGTTAGAGAAAAGTACAGGTTTTGTCACTCAGTGCTCACTAGTTTTCAACAACAACCCTGGACGTATAAAACAGATGGTTCCAAAATAGCCACTTTGTTCAGTTGCTCCAGGGCCAGACGCTAAAGTGGGTCAATGCTTTTTTGAGATCAAACTTTGAGGTCAATGAACAGGTTCGATGGTGCTGCTCAGTCGTCAATGTTCGATGACTGAGCAGGTAAAAAACAGTCTTTAAAATCTGGAGAGCTGGAAATAATAGGCTCAGAAATGATAACAGTCTGGGATTGAGACTCCACAGAAACCTTAACAGTCTCTGTGCACAAAGTCTCATGAGTCTTTGGGGGCAGCTTACTAAACTCAGCAGTCCAGCAAACTCAGGAGGTGCCAAAACATAATATTCTCTCCCGGAGTTAGCCGACTGGACAGCATGAGCAACAGTCTCAGCATTTGAACAGGAAAAGTGCTCTCGTGATTCACCACTGTGTGCTGCTCTGTAATCTTGGGAACGGGCTGTGAAGAGGAGTGGCGGCGGCGAGGGTGCTGTTTGCTCCTGGATGAAGGAATTGGAAATGGTGGAGAAATGGAGACCTGCTTCACATCTCAGCAAATTGCTGAATCTGGGGGTTGATTTTCACCATTGCTTCCAACGCTCTCAGTCCCTCAGACATAACCCGCAAGCTATCAGACTGGGGGATGCCATCCAGCTTTTTAACCAACCTCTCCATCTCAGCCTCAAACTCCAAAGCGGAGCAGTCTGCGGGGTCCATCTTCTGGTCGTGACCTTCTGTTATGTGTTATGTGCAGGCAGGAACCAAAGTGCAGACACTCGGAGGCAAAACGTGAACTCAAAAGATCTTTATTGCTGAACATAAAATAACTAAGTGAAAATATCAATAAACTAAACAGGCAGGCTGGCAAACGGAACACACAGTGTGGGATGAGAGCAAACATGAGGGTAGATCACAGCACAGACAAAGGAAAACACAGGGCTTAAATACACAGAGGGAGCAATCAGGGAATAGGAGACAGGAGGGAAACATGTGGAACAAGGGCTAACAAGACAAGGGAAGCAAAACCAGTTACATTAACATGAGACACAGAATTTCAAAGTAAAACAGGAAACATAACACAGAGACGTGGACTTGACAAGGGGATAGAGCTGACAGTGGAGACGGAATAACCAGAGAACAAAGAGACCGAAACCAGAAGACAGAATTCTAAGAAACCCAAAGACTAGAAAGGATAAATAATGGCAAAATCAAAGTTCGATAATAATGTAAACTCACTTGCATCTTACATAGGTGCGCTTATTCTTTGCTACGGTACTTTACTGTTCCAATGAAACAAGAAGATCTCTTTTTAAAGTACATTTTTGTCCATCTTGTGATCTCATTTGCCATATTCTCTTAATACCTTAGAGCTATTTCAAGGGGGAAGAATGCTAGATACAATTTATAAATCAGGTTGTGATCTTAAAGTCAATCTCACAGCACTGATTTTAGAGCAATGTGCACCAGTTGTAATGTCAGTTAGAATTCCAAACTGTCCTTTCTCCAGTATTGGTTATGGTGAAATGTAAGTTGTTCTTTTGTGTGATTGCGCACTGCCCATGACAGCGTCGCTTAGTAAACTGTACAGCAGAAGTTTCAATTCACTTTTATCTATACATCACCAAATTACAACAACAGCCAGCTGGTAGTGAGACTGTTAGTCACACACGGTGGACAGAAAGTAATTTTTGAATTTAGAAAAAATAAAATGACTTAATTAACATTTATGGTTTTATTTATTATTACACCTTTTTTCCAGTCTTCTTACAACTATGACAAAGTGTGTATGGACTGTATGGGGGACCGTATCTTAACTATTAAGCTCACCATTTTAACATGATGTGTACATTACTTCGATAATATAAGCATGACAAGGAGTTTATGACTTACCTTATATAACACCTGTTTTTCTTTTCTCAAAAAAAAGACAGAAAACTTCACAATATGTTCTTTTCGTTATATATGTTATATTTTTCTAAATAATGTTGAGGCAATTGGATTGCTCAAATGAAAATATTTGATCTCTTATGTGTTTTTGTCATGTTGTTCAAAATTCAGATGATGACAGAACAGGAAGCCACAAAGCAACCATATTTTTCTCAAGTTTAACTCAACTTAATATTATCTGTATGGCCGTATTGCAACAACAGTCTGCTACTTAATGTTTCTATATGTATTGTGCATTTCATAGGAATTATTGTTTCATGATTTGGTTTACTCTGCATTTGGTTCAGATGATGTGAGTTAAAGTTGTAGACATCCAGAAAAACTCTACTATGGTCAGGTGACTATAAAGGAAGTTGTCACGGTTCTGGGTCTTTGAGACCCAGCATTTTGAGTTCTTGTAAGTTTAGATTATGGTTTATGTTCTAAGTCCTTGGTTGTACTGTTTAAATTATTGTCATTTCCCTAGGTTTCAGTTAT